>NC_133793.1:14477101-14487411 GCF_003597395.2 Chelonoidis abingdonii | reverse complement strand
TTTGTTGTGAGACTCAGGGCATCTGAGTCTTGGGGTCCCCCAGGGAAGGTTTGGGGAGACCAGAGTGAGGCAGGCACTGATTCCTGTCTGGTGGCAGTGCTATAAGATCCAAGCTGGTAATTAAGCTTGGAGGTTTCATGCTAGCAACTTATTTTCTGAACTCTAAGGTTCAGATCTGAGTAGGAAAGCTAGGACACAGGCAGCTCCCACTTCCTTCACAATACTACCCCATATTTTCTAGGGGCCTGATCTAGCACCCTTTGAAGTCATTGGGGGTCTTTCCATCAACTTCAATGGAATTTGATCAAACCCTAAGGAAGCCAAAAATCCCAACCTGTGGTCTCGCAGAACACTTACGGGTCATCAGCTGACCAGTCACATGATCCTGGCTCCTCCTTCTCGTTTGTGTTTCTTTACTGTGGAAGCAATTGCTGTCCGGGCATAGGGGATATTATGCAAATAGGAAGGGGTGGGGTCAGGTGACTGCCAATAGGATGGGGTTGGGCTGGGAGACAGCAAAGGGGTGGGGCCAAGCTCAGGCAGGGAGGTGTTCATGAGACAAAGTCTCTCTCAGGATGTGAATCAATAGGGGACTCCCTGCTCCCAGGCTTTCTTCTCTGGCCTAGCCTACTACTAAAAAGTAGGTCGACCTGCTACGTCACTCAGGGCTATGAAACACCCACACCCCTGAGCGATGTATTTCAGTCGACCTAAGCCCCGGTGTAGACAGTGCGAGGTCAACGAATGAATTCTCCTGTCGACCTAGCTACCGCCGCTCGGAGAGGGGGATTTACTACAGCGACGGGTAAACCCCACCAGCCTCACAATTGTCCAAGCTCCTGGCTGGGTGACAGCACACATAACTGAATGGAAGGTCGGAGCCGTGCCACTGGGATCCACAACACCAGCTTGCGATTGAAGCAAGGAAGAGAGCGCCTCGAATACTAAATACTCATATGTGAACCGCAGACTGGCATACACTGAGCCAGCAGATAGCACTGGGAAGCATTGTCCCAGCTGCTGTGTAGACATACCCTAAAGGACAGTCTCTGGCAAGTAGACAGCTATAAGGAAGGTTCAGTGGAAACGCTAGCAAGCGATCAGGTAACTAATGACTGTCTCGTGCTAAATATTCACAGTGGGGCTGATTTAAAGATGCCCAGGCAGCCTTAAATGTGGCATTTCCTACCTGCAAATGCTGGGCTTTGCAAATGTAGCAATGTTCTTTTGATGGAGATTTTTGCATGGTATTGGGGTAATCCAAGGCCAGCTCTCAAAAATTAAAACAGATAAAAACACCTGTGAGAGCATAAGAGGACTGGGAACTTATGCAGCGTGAGATGCTACATCAGAGAGGCAGAAGACACAGGGGAAGACTTTTTAGGCTGGTGTGCTGGAAACCAAAGCTGGCAAGTCCTGATAAGCAGGTACCTATTGTTGGGGGAAAGTAAGGATGTGGCCCAGGAGTGAAGGGAGCTCAGATTGTTGGCGTTTCCTCCTTCAGATGGGCAGCTCGGGAAATATTGGGATGACTCATCACAGCTCCAGCAACAGTTTGGTGGAAAACAGGACACTGATGAATGTTTCCTTTGAATGTGACAGCAGCACCCCAGCAGGATTGTTTTATTCCATAATGTATGTTATTGTTGGTTGCCATCACCCTGTTACAAGGGGTCGCCGTTTGTCTACGAACGGTGAGCTGCGTGGCAGTAATAATGTCCTTTTAATAAAAAGAATCGGGACATTTCCTAGGAGCCTTTTTGGTGTCCTTTAAAATCCTACACTGCTTTAGTGTGGGTCTTCCAAATCCTCCGCTGGCTTGGCGGATGTACAGCTTGAGAGATCATTGTGTTGATGGCTCCAAGAACCAACAGAACAGCAGAGTGCACCAAACAGGTTTGTAAACAACAGTCTCAAGCAAAGTCTTTCTTCTTGAATTTACCTGCCAAGCTCTGTGTGTTGGTTATCACCCCCTGTAACATGCAGTGCTTTATCATCAGCAGACTCAAAGCACTTCACAGTCTATAGCCATACAATCCCCAGGGAGGTAGACCAGTGCTACCATCAGGGAAGTAAGAGGCTAAGTGATATGCCAAAGCCACATAGGAGTACTGTGTCAGAGCAAGGAATTGAACCCTGCTCTCCTGTGTCCTAGAGGAACGCTCAAACAACAGGACTGTCCTTATTTCCAGCTCATAAATGGCAACTGAGGCACAGATGGGGAGCAGGCTTTCCCCAGGTCATACAGGTGTTAAAGATGGGAACAAACCACAGATCTCCTGACTCCCAGTCCAGCACCTGATCTTGGCACTCTCAGGGCACCCAGGGCTGTGTCACCTGGCTGTCACTTGCCTCCAGGGTGAGGGAGGCTTGCCTGTGCCATCTGGGTGTCAGCTCCCTGACCCCATCAGCCTGTCAGCCCCTCAACCGCTTGCCTCTGGGCTACACCAGCCCTGCATTTGCTCTGCAGGTCAGCAGGAGATGCACCCTGGTTCCTGAGTCCCTCCAAAATGTCCCCGTGCAGTGTCCAGCCTCTAATCACTAGACACCCACAGAAATCCCAGCTCCTCTGTTCCCACAGGAACAGCAAAATCCCCCTTACCACTGTTACTTTAGCCCACTGCTCCCGGACCACACACAGCATGTGAGTTCAGGTTCCGTACAGCCAATGGACATTTAAAACAGACTAGAGATCCCACTAGAAACGTGTGAATGATGGAAACCCATGGTCACACATAGCAAATAAAACCATGAAACATGCATTCGTGAATAGTTCCTGTCCTATCTCTCAAAGCAGACACTCACCCCCAGGTGCAGTCTTTCGCAGTGCTTGCTAGCCAAGGAGTTGGGAGCCACTTTTTCAAGAAACACCTCATCTCATTAAGGTACCTTCTCAGTGCCTGAATGCAGAATGTCTTTTTTTTCCATCCTGTGCTCTACTGAATCAGTTCTTTGTCTTCATTCACAGACTGGGCCATCCCTTTTCTGCTGCAATGTTCCTTTTTACCTCCTAGGGGCTCCGATGTTTATAGTTGATCTCTGATGACTTTTCTGGGTTGCTGAGCATTACATGATGGGATCGGCTAGCCAGGGAGTGGTGGGAGCACTCTCCTGCTTGAATGGACCAGCACTGAGACGTGTTTCCTTGGTGACTTGCTTTCACTCCAACACCATAAGGGCATATTGCTGTGACGGGGTGTCTGCAGGTAGAATGGGCCAATTACCTCCGTGACAGGCTGCATGTGGTGGAGGAGAGTCAGGGCTGATGAGTTCTAATGGATGATGAACCCCAGATACGCTGGGCTGGCATATCGCTAGGAAGGGGCTGCAGGAAGGAACTGGATAGTCACTCCCTTGAGAGAAGGGGAGTTGGCAAGAGACCAGAAACAGTCCTAGAGGAGGACTAAGCCCTGGGATCCTGCCTGGGAAGGGAACACAGACTCTGCCATGAACGCGAGGGGAGTTGAAGCGGCGATAGGAAGCAGAGGATGCACCAATGGTACCCCAGGTATGGGCCACAAGAGAGCACAGAAAGGTAGGAGGGAGTCCAGGAAGATAGTGACAGGGTCTGGGAGCTGGAGCGGACGGTGGGGACTGGGCATAGGGTCCCTGAGCTGGATCCAGGAGAAGAGGGCAGACCCGGATTGCCCTGCCAGCCCCTGGGGAAGTGGCACAGTCTGGGCAGTGGAGTGGAAGACTTGCCTGGGACAGTCCCATGGTACATTGACACAAGTAAGTCCAGAAAAAGACGTGGAGCAAGCAACCCAAGGAGGAGGCGACACACTGGTTGAGAGCTAATCCCTAGATGTGGCCACCAGAGGCAGCCCAGCAGCGAGTCGTGAACCCTGAGACGGTTACACATCTCACAGTGCTTGTGGGTGCTGATAAGCCACAAGCTTTCACAAGAGCCCGCACATGATGCCCGTTGAGTATAAATCCCATGAAAGTGGAGTGAGTTTGTCAGGTCTGAGACGAGTTGCTTGTAAAGAGCTATCCCCTGCCTTTTCAGTGTCAGTGATACCAGGCTTGCTTCACCCCTAGCGCCACAAGGAGATGAAAATCAAATCTCTCTATTATAGCCTGGCTCCTATTATTCCAGGGCTGATTCACCGAGAAGGTGGCAGTGTTTTCACTGGACTCCCTTAGGTGCTTTCTGATGTAATTAGTCTCTCTCCTTGTGCCCTAGGTCATGCCCCTTCCCGATCTGACACTGCCCACTTCTAAATCTGCTCTGGCTGGCTGCATGTCCGGTAAGGCTGGAAGACAGCAGCTAGTATAACTTTCCAGCAGGTGGATTTTCTGGGGATGGGTGACACGAGCAGAGCTGGGCAAATAATGGATTTTTTGGCTTGCTGGCAGTTTGGAAAAATAAAAAAAAACTAGTTTCCGGCCATATGGGATTTTTTGAACATTTTCTCTGAATTGATTTTCTCTGAAGTTGATTTCGTGTGGTGTGCGCAGGTGCAATTGTAGAAATGAATCAAAATGTTCCAGCATTCCCAAAATGGAATGTTTCGAGTTGAAAAGTGGATAAGGTACTGGTTAAAGGGGAGACTACAATGGATCGTACTGAAAGGTGAACTGTCAGGTTGGAAGGAAGTTACTAGTGGAGTCCCTCAGGGATCGGTTTTGGGACCAATCTTATTTAATCTTTTTATTACTGATCTTGGCACAAAAAGTGGGAATGTGCTAATAAAGTTTGCGGATGACACAAAGCTGGGAGGTATTGCTAACACAGAGAGGGACAGTGTTAGGGCCATAGCCGGTGATTGGGAGTCAGTAGGGGGCGGGGCTGGGCCATGCCTGGCTTTTGGGGAGGGCACAGCCTCCATACAATTTTCCAAACCTATCTGGCCCTCAAGCCAAAAACAAATAGTTGCCCCCCCGTCTTAAACCAAATGGGCAACATTTTTTGGACACGTAGTTTATTCGCTGGCATGCAGTTTCAAAGCCAACCAAAACTTACAGCCCCACATTCACACTGAGTTTCACCGAAATGGTTCAAACTGCAACAAAAAAAAAAGTCAAAGTGTTTCAGCTGTGGCAAACAAAACACTTTCTTTTCACGTCTTGTCAGTTTTCAGACAATTTTGACGACAAGCAAATGATTCACAAAACTACCAGAGGCAGGGCTTCCACTTTATGCTTTAGCCCAGTGAGTTATGTGGTCACCTTGGGTTTGGCAGCGAGATTCAGGTTTTGAATTTCCCACTTGCCTGATGAGTGAGGATGATGGTACTTTGCGTCTTCCACGGTTGCAGGAGAATGCCCTAGGGTTATTGGGGATATTCTGGAACAGATCTTTCTAAGACGCTTCCTGCGGTGTTTCAGTTATAGTTCTTGGAGAAGGACTTGAGGCCTTGGACCTCCCACACATACGTAGGCCACAGAATCTCCACTCATTCAGCTCCTGCTAACAAACCCTGACTATGTCTGAGTTATTGAAGTCCTCAGCCTTGATTGTTAAAGACTTTCAAGGTGCAGAGAACTCCTCCCAGCAAGTTGATCACGTGTGTCCTCAGGCACCGCTGCCAGCAGGAAGCATCGAAAGCACACCGCGAGGTCCCTGCTTGCCCAGACTCGACATCCGACGACACGTCTTCGGCAGCCGCTATCGTAAGGAGCACAGAGCTTATCTTCCCAGCACCCCAAGACGGCAGACGAGCCATGATCTGCCTGACACGCCCGATTGCACCGGCTGGGTTTCCCACCGCGGAGCGGTTGGATCTGCCGCTAAACCCTAAGCATTTGGCCAAGGACTCACCAGCCAGCAGCACCCGCGGACTAAGCCGGCCATATCTAAAAGCCGTCGACGGGCAGTCCTCGATTATGCACCGTGCTGTTAGTAGACTGCCTACTCATGATCGCTGCCTCCACTCCATCGTCAAATCCGCTGAATAAAAGTCTGTCTGGTCAGTATAATAAAGCGGCGATCGGTTAGAAGAGGCTGAATGAGGCAAGTGAGTGGTGATATGCTCCGCTTCCCGCCACCCAAAGTCTTTCTGCAGGCTTGTTTCCCGAAGCTGCTTCCTGCTCAGTCTGGAACTGTTCCCTTGAGGCTTGGGGACACCAGTTCTTCTTCAGACTGTGGACTGGGCTCGGTCCCTCTGGGAAGTGATCGTTAAGCGCGTAGGTTAGAGGATTGGGGTGTGTATTCCGGTGCTGGTGAGAACCGCTCTCCGCTGCGTGCACCTCGGTGGTATTTTCAGGCTCTGGGCTGAGCCTCGCTCAGTACCGGTCTGTCTGTTGCTTCTGCCAGTTCAGGCTCGCTGGTCCCCCTCTGGCTTGAGGTTGAAGATGTGGTTGCAATTGCTGCGTGCAGTCCAGTTCGGGTCTGGGACTGGAGGTGCTGTGGCTGGGTCAGCCGTTGGCAGGGGATCCGGCGTCCACTACCTCGGTCTGGGTTCGGTAACACAGGACAGGGCTTCTGTGGACAGCTCAGGGAACAGGAATGGGGTTGGAAAGCTTGCTGGCTTGGCTGCATTGTAAACCATTCCCACTCTCTTGGCCCGTTTCACCTGGTGGCCAAGTCTTCCCCCAGTAGCATGGCGATTGGATAATTGTCAGTAGACTGCAAAAGTCCACATTTCCTGACCGGCCTTTGTACTGGACAGGCAGTTCAGCTATAGGCCAAGATCTACAGCTTGTGACATGAAGGCGGTAAATGGTCAACTTTGGACTTTGGGTTGATTGAGTTTGGGGTCACGAAGGATTGAGTGGATAGCTGACACTTTGTGCCCCCCGTGTTCTCTCCACGCGGGGTACCTTCTTTCGCCCAACTCTCAAATTTCCCTTCGCCCAAGGGGGATTGAGAGGTTATCTGGGCCTGGGGATCTTGGTGTGTGGTGGTGTAATGACTTGCACCCGGTCTGGGTTCTGGCAGGTTGGCCTTACTATTGTCCCAGTTTTCATTACACTTATGCATCTAGGCTGCGGGTCATGGGTCGAGTGAGTTACTGAGACTGGTGAGGTGGAAGAAGAGGTGTCTGTGGCTTTCCTTCGGGTGTAGGAGGGGTCTTGGGCCTCAGTTGCAAGGTTATTGTCGGTGTGCCCCCTGGGGTATTCATTCCCCTTGACAGTAAGGTCTCTTGCTTTCAGCCACTTCCATCCACTGGCTCCAGTTCCCCCCGCCTCGGCCGATAATTTTGGGTTTCCATCTTGTAATGACCGTGCTTATGTCCTCAGTGAACACCATCCAAGAACTGCTTCATTTGATATGAGGAGGTGCAGTCTCCAGGGCATTAACATGGTTCCTCTGATAGTCCAGGCCTCATAATTTTCTTTCCAACGTAGTAGGCGTGTCTGGGAAATGACACATCTGTTTTCCACTTTTTGGGTTCTGAAACGCGATCGGGCATGTCCGGAGTTATCCCATTCTGTATCTGGTCTTTGGTTTGAAACAGTTTATAATCGTTCCTTTTGTCCTTTGGCATTTCAGCCGCCACCTCTGCTAAGGGTCCACTGAGGTGTGACCTGAGCTCTACCATGTACGGGTCTTCAGGGATGCCTATACCCAATGCAGGCTCTTTCAAAAATTTCAAGAAGGCCTCAGTGTCATCACCTGCCTTGTGTGGGAAATTCTTGTGCTGTGGGACCAGTATTGGCGAAGGGTTGTTAGGATTGGTTGGATTCTGTTGCTTAGCTGTTCTAATTCCAGGGCTTCCCGGTGGGCCTCCCTCTGTTTTTTCCATCTCTTGTTTGTGTTTTTCCATCTCTCGTTGGTGTTTCTTCCCTCTCTCGTTGGAGGGCTGCATCTTGGGCTTCTTGTTCTCTTTTATGGGCTGCTCTTTGGCTGCTTGTTCTCTTTTGTAGGCTTCCTCTTTTATCTCCAGCTCTCTCCTGTGGCTGGCCTCTCTTTCTCTTTCTCTCAGCTCCATCTCTTTTATTTCTAGTTCTTGTAGTTTGTTTTCCATGTCTCACTTGTAGTCTGCGTTTCTGATGATTTGTGCCTCTTGCCTCCAGTCTTGCTAGCTCCTGTTTCAGGTCCTTGGTAGTCATGGTCTTGTTTTCTTGTGTTGGGCCCTCTGTGGTTACTTCTGAACTGCTGGCTCTCTGTTCTCTCCTGGGTCTTCTTGCCTAGCAACAGTGCCTTATTAACTTACTAGCCTCTCTCCCAAACAGTTAAAGCAAAGAAAACCCTCTTTTTTACAAATGTGTTTTGGCTGGAGTGCTTTGCTGACCACTTAAGGCTGCTTTGTTTAACAAACGACCATCGTTTACCTTTAATAGCCTCCCTATGCACAGCTAGCAGGGAGCAAGGAAAAAAAATTCTCTGGGCTGCAGTTTCAAAATAAACCCTTCCCTCTGCTTATAACCAGCTAGCGAGAAGCAAATTAATAATCTTACCGGCTTTTGGATTCTTATCTATCCCACCGCTGCTACCATGTCATGGTTATTATTCCCAATTTGCTTAGTGTCCAAAAGATTGGGTACCTGCATGAAAGCCTCTAAGCTTAATTACCAGCTTAGATCTGATAGGCTGCCACCAACAGGATTTCAGTGCCTGGTACACTTGGGTCCCCCAAAACTTCCCTGTGGAACCCAAGACTCAGATGCCCTGAGTCTTGTAACAAAGGGAAATAAACCATTCCCGCCACCTTCTCTCCCACCCAAGATTTCCTCTCTGGGCTAACCTGAAAGTTTACTGATGCAACCTCTTTACATCACAATACCAAGAAGCATGTCTCCTCTCTTCCACAAAGAGACAAACCCAAAGACAAGGAAACAGAAAAGATTCTATCTCTCTTCCCCTTAACTTCTTCCCGCCCTGACACTAGGAAGTTAACACACGAGAGCAGTTTTTCCCCTCTCCCTGTCTTTCCTTTCTCCCACCAATTTCCTGGGTGGGTCAACTAGAAAAAAAAATCAACAGGTCTAAAAAGCAAAACTTATAATAAAAAAAAGAAAGAAAGATAGAATAACAGCTCTCTGTAATCTAGATGGTAAGAACAGGGTTTTCAGCTTATAGAAAATGAATAAACAATAGAAAGCGGGATAAACAGCCTTACCCAAAAAACAATACAATTTAAAGTACTTATGGCCAAATACACATGAAGACTCCCACCAGCCGATACACAGATGCAAATGCAGCAAAACAAATTAAAAAGACTATACTTTGCTACCTTTTGTACTTACAACTGGGAAACAGAAGATTAGAGACTGGAAATGATCCTCTCATAGCTGAGAGAGCACAGAACAGACAGACACAAGACAAGAAACACCCACAAATTCCTCTCCTGTAAGCTTTGAGAAATCCGGTTTCCTGATTGGTCCTCTTGTCAGGTGTTTGGTTCCCTTTGTTTAACCCTTTACAGGTAAAAGAAACATTAACCCTTAGCAATCTGTTATGACACTCTGCCCATCTGCCCTGGAGAAAGTTCCTTCCCAACCCCAAATATGGTGATCAGCTAACCCTAAGCAATTTGGCCAGACTCACCAGCCAGACACCCAGAAAAGATTCTCTGTAGTAACTCAGGATCCCACCCCATCTAACATCCCATCACAGCCATTTAGGCATATTTACTGCTAGTAGTCAAAGACAAATTAATTGCAAAATTAGGTATCCCATCATACCACCCCCTCCATAAACTTATCAAGCTTAGTCTTGTAGCCAGATATGTCCTTTGCCTCCACTACTCCCCTTGGAAGGCTGTTTCAGAACTTCACTCCTCTGATGGTTGGAACCTTCATCTAATTTCAAGTCTAAACTTCCAGATGGCCAGGTACATCCATCTGTTCTTGTGTCCACAATGGTACTGAGCTTCAATAATTCCTGTCCTCCCTGGTATTTATCCCTCTGATATATTTATAGAAAGCAATCATATCTCCCCTCAGCCTTCTTTTGGTTAGGCTAAACAAGGCAAGCTCTTTTGAGTCTCCTTTCATAAAACAGGTTTTCCATTCCTCAGATCCTCCTAGTAGCCCTTCTCTGAACTTGTTCCAGTTTTGAATTCATCCTTCTTAATATGGAGACCAGAACTGCGCACAATATTCCAGATGAGGTCTCTCAAGTGCCTTGTATAACAGTACTAACACCTTCTTATCTCTACTGGAAATACCTCACCTGATGCATCCAAGACTGCATTAGCTTTTGAAATGGCCATATCACATTGGTGGCTCATATGCATCCTGTGATCAACCAATACTCCGAGGTCCTTCTCCTCCTCTGTTACTTCCAACTCCCAGCTTTTATACAATAATCTTGTCATTCATCCCTAAATGCATGATCTTGCACTTTTCACTATTAAATTTCGTCCTATTACTGTTACTTCAGTTTACAAGGTCATTCAATCTTCCTGTAGAATCTCAGT
>NC_133793.1:14455835-14476589 GCF_003597395.2 Chelonoidis abingdonii | reverse complement strand
CCCTATCCACACCGCCGCCCCCTGACCACCATCCCGAACTCCCCTGCCCTTTGTCCAACCCCCCCGCTCTGTACCCCCTTACCGCAATGCCTGGAGCACCAGTGGCTGGCAGCGCTTCAGCTGTGCCACCCGGCTGGAGCCAGCCACACCACCACGCAGCACAGAGCACCAGGTCAGGCCAGGCTCTACAGCTGCGCTGCCCCAGGAGCTCGCAGCCCCACTGCCCAGAGCATTGCGCCAGCGGTGGGGCGAGCTGAGGCTGCGGGGAAGGGAGGGGCAGCAGGGGAGGGGCAGGGGCCAACCTCTCTGGCCAGGAGCTCAGGGGCTGGGTGGGAGGGTCCTGCAGGCCGGATGTGGCCCATGGGCCATAGTTTGCCCACCTCTGCTTTAAGACAACAGAAGGCAGGGTAAATGAGAAGTGGATTTGGTCTATTGACGTGTCTTTGCAAATGCCTCTATTGAACACTAAAAACAAACAATACAGGCCTCTCAGCTGTTCCTCATTAAAATATGTATATTTGTAATGCTGATCTCCAGATCCATTTGGCTCATGACCTGGCACCTCGGATGTTTCATTTGTTTATGCTTAAAAGCATTTCAAGTCACTTTTAAAATAAGAACCCACTTCTCTCTCTCTCCCCGTCCCCCTGCTTGAGATGTTAGGCATATTTTAAATTACCTCCATCAGTCCCCTGCTGCAGCTTAGCCAGCTCTGTGATCTGGGTAGCTGTGTGCATGCATTATTGGCTGGTTGATAGTCTGGCTGATATGATAGCATTACTAAGTACCCTCGGAATGCTTAATGCTGCAATTGTTATTCCAGTGGGCATCCCCAGAAACTTCTCACAGTTGGATGAGTCTAGCCTTTTACCTCTGCTCCATGAATAAACAGCTTCATTATCCTCAAAGCGCTAATGGCCTACAACATGCCTGGCTCCTGGAGTCCCTTGATCCTCCCCAACCAAAGAGGAATGGCAGGGGAGCTTTCTTTAATACATAGATCTCATCTAATGATAATAATAATAATAATAATTAATAGCACGTTGAGCATTTAGGGCCCCTTCTATCGAAGGATCTTAAGATGCTTTAGTATTATTTTCATTACTGTAGCACCTAGAATCACCCCTGGCTTTATTAACAACAATCAAAAAAAGAAACAAAAAGATTAGCTGAGACTGTTCCTCTGGGTTCAGCTGCCCCTACACTCCTCCTCCTGACTGCTCAGTCCACACTCTAGATCCTCTCATAAGATAGGCTTCTCCTCACATCCCACCTCCCCTGTATCCAGGTGGAATAATGAGTTACCTGCCTTGGTGAGTTAGTGAAACTCACTTAATCTGCTGACTTTGGGAAGTGTTTGTGTTGCAGCATAGTGATGGGAGGGTGTTTGAGGGCTAATCCTAGCTCTGTCCATGACTTGCTGTTGTTTGACCTTGAGCAATCACATTCATGTTTATTCTTGTTGTTATTGGGTCTAAAGTATGCTACACACATCCAAACTGGGGATGCTGCTTCTTCTCTGAAGCACCCCATCACGGATCGCAGAATCCCACTTTGCAGACACAATGGCGAGCTGTCTCCGCTGAGGTGTCTACAGACTCTGACCAAGGTTTTATTGTCTAGGCAAAATCCACCCCAAGTTCTGTGGTTGGAGTTTTGTTTTATTTATCTCCTTCTCTGTGGGTGGCACCTGGCATCTTGGAAGAGGAAGGCTCGATGGCTGCATGTGAACTACCCCAGAAACCTCTGGGATTGTGTTAATGGCTTACTCGGGAACACAGGGATAACTGTCAGACTGGATCATGCCCAAGGTCCGTTTAATCCAGTCTCCTGTCTCTGACAGCAGCCAGATGCTTCAGCGGAAGGTGCAAGAAACTCCCTGCTAGGTAGATGTGGGGTGTACTGCCCCACCTGAAAGTCTTACCCTAATAGTTACAGAGTGGGTTTAAGGCTTTAAGCATGAGGCTTCCAACACTGCCTTTGGTTAGCATTAACTCTTACAAACTGGGTATTTGCATTGTTATAAACGGTTTCCGTAGCACTAAGGGAGGGAGGCAGAGTAGTAGGACAGAGATATTTGCTGAACTTGCAGAAAGGCCAGGTTAGGAGCTGAGAGCCCTGTGTTTATAGGTAGCAGCTTGGCCAGCAGGTTGCATCGCTGACCTCCAGGTGTCACAGCCTACTAGGTCCCTCCTGAAACTTCACCTTCCTTCTCCAGTCTAATGAGTCAGACTACACACGTGTCCCAGTCCATCGGTTAATTATTATTGTGTATTATGGTAGCTCTCAGTAAAGGGCCAGGCTTCTTCTAAATACATCTCTGCCCCAGAGACGTTACAAATTCAGTACGTCCTAGGCCTGACAATTGGGGTTGAGGGAAATCTGGGCAAGACTTATGTTTGCACTTCCCATGAACACTGCTGCCAGCATAACCCAGAAAACTTCCACAGGAAGCGAACTTGGGAGAGCCATGAACCCATTGGAAGCAAACTCCGGTTTTTACTGGGGTGATGAGTGTTACCCAAAATAGGGCCAGCTAGTAAGCTTAGGGAGGACTAATGACCTACCAGAGTTTGGCAGAAAGCAGCACGTTTATTATACTGATAGTTAAGCTCAAAAGAAGGGTTTGGGGGTCACACTCACACTCACATACTCACGCTCCCAGGACAGGCACAACACTGGAGATGTTTGGATCCTTGAAGGTAGGTGTCCTACAGTGCATTGATGGATGGTGTGATGAAGGTAAGTCTTCCTTAGGCACAATGAAATGCAATGCGGCGAACCACTGGCCAGGTGGTCTGGGAGAAGGGCCTTCGGGGAGGTCCAAGCTTGTGAGTGCACTGCCGAGCATGTGGCCCCTTTCCCTTTTAAGGACCTGCTTCTCATGGCCTGCGACTAGAGATGACTTTCCCGCGTCTGGTTGGTCACACTCCACCTCGGGCAGTGTCCATGCACTGGATGTGTGATCGCTGCCTAATCAGAGAGTCATCATGGCCTGTGACTAGAGATGACTTGGCCACGTCTGGTTGGTCACACTTCACCTCGGGCAGTGTCCATGCATTGGGTGTGTGAATTGGTGCCTAATTAGAATCCCAGACACCTTGTCTACCTGGAAGCTCTTCTGATCTTCCAGCTGTTCAACCAGCCCATTCATCCCACAAGCTTTCCAGGAGGAAGGAGGAGGGGGAAAGCCACTTCACAGGTATTCAGAGAGGGAGAGGAGACAAAAGTGGGGGGGAGGGAGTGTAACAGACCTTTTGAGCTTGCAGGTTATACATAGCATACAGATCACTGGCTGTCCTATAACAACTATTTGAGGCAAAGGTTTTGCTGGAAAGTGACAGGGGCCAGCCAAGCTCTCGTTTCTCCCTTGCCTGCCTCGCTGCTGCAACAGCTTGGTCGTTGGGGGTGGATTCATCACACAGCCTGAGCATTTTATGTTCCCCTGGTTGTTTTGTCAACTGAGCAGCTCTTGTTACCCCCAAAAGCAGCTTGGGGACTGATGTATCAGCCTGACAGCAGGATTAAACATACCATTTACTGCCCTGCTCAGCCTCCTGAGTTCAGGCAGCAGAGGAATACAGAATGGTAACCAAACACAGGGAAAGCCCATGGGCAGGGAGGACAAAGGGAAGGGAAGGGATGGAGCTGGAAAAGAAACAGAAAGGAGGGAAAGCAGGAGAAGGGGAGAGACTTGAAGGGCCACAGTCCGCAGGGGCTTAGCTGAGGACTAGACAAATGGGAGTCTTTTCTCCTGCTCATTTATACTTAAGGCTGCCTGAAGTGCTTGCTCCTGACCCGTTTCTCCCCCCAGGAGCCACAGCTGCTCTGAGTTGAGCAAGAGCTAGAGACTTGCAGGATGGGCTTGATGCGAGATGGGCCTGCGTGGCGGATCCTCTGGGCGTTGCCTTCCCACTGCTTCTCCAGCAGATGGGAGGAAGATGGAGTTATTTTAGAAAGATGGAGCTGTCAGGATGGAGGTGGGGTGGGGGCTGGTCTGTGCCAGAAATCACTGAGTGAGGGCAGAGGTGAAAGTAAGCTGGTACGGTCCGGTATGGCGTACCAGCAAGAGCCAGTAGGCCGTGTCGGACTGGACCGGCTTCCGCAGTGGTGATTTAAAGAGCGCAGAGCTCCAACCGCTGTGGGGATCCCCGGGCCCTTTAAAGAGCCACCAGAGCTCTGGCAGCCAGGCTCCCACAGTGTTTTAAAGGGCCCGGAGCTCCATGGCGGCCGGAGCCCCAGACCCTTTGATTTGCCCTGGGGCTCCCAGCCTCCTCTGCAGCTGGGAGCCCCAGGGTGATTTAAAGGCCCTGGGTCTCCCAGCCACAGCCCGAGCCCCAGGGCCTTTCAATTTTGAAAGACCTCGGCTCTTCAGGTTGAGGCCCCATCCCCACTCATGACTCCAGTGTACCAGTAAGTCCTTTAAATTACTTTCATCCCTGAGTGAGGGGCTCTGGCCTGTGTTATGCAGCAGGTCAGATTAAATGATCCACATGGTCGCTTCTGTCCTTAAAACTGATCAATCTATAACCTATGCCACAGGAGAGAGAGGACCTCATTCATCCAGCTCCAAGATGGTGGAGGACACAGCCCTGCTTTCCCACCAGTTGACAAGTGTGCCTGCACTGGCTATTTTTAAACCCTGGAGCCTCATGGCTAGCACAAGGCCTGGACCTTAGGAGAGCTGGATTCTAGTCCTGGCTCTGCTGCTGGGTGACTTGAGGCAAGTCACTCCCCTCCCCAGACCTCACTGTCCCCTCCCTGTAAAATGGCACAATAAGTCTGCCCTCCTTTTTAGGGTGCTTTGCAATCTGCTGATGAAAAGTGCTACACAAGAGCTAGGTATGGTTATGAATAACCAGAGATTCTCTGTCTTTCTGGACCTGGCTGGCAATGAAGTTCAAAGAGCTAAAAAGCAAGATGTAGAAAGGTCAAAGTAATAGTGGGCAGTTTGCCACCTAGCTCTCTGCTAATAACATTTCGTTAGCTCCTTCTTGGCTTTTAGGGTTAGTCTCGATTAGATGAGGGAAATTTGCCCTAGTATAGCTATAGTGATGTAGGCACACCAGTGCAAACCCCTTGCATAAATCCGCTGCACTAGTGTAAAATCAGGTTTACACTGGGATAGCTTACAAGGATTAATTGCACTGATTACAAGCCCCATCTTACACCACTGAAGCACATCGATTTTCAGTGGGAATCAGGTACCTGCAAAGTTAGACAAGGCCAATCCTGCATCTTGACTAGATGACCCTCATGGTCCCTGCCAGCCCTAGGGCTCTATGATTCAATGCATTTAAGTTCTTTGCTGAATTGGGGCCATTGGAGACGTGTGGTTCTGGGTCACCGGTTGGACTCTTTATAAATCGTTAACATCAGTGAGAGATGAGTTGGCAATTTCAGGCTAGTGGTGACTGGTGTCCACATCATAAATGGTGCTAATTGAAACCTTTGCTGTCATTCTCAGAAAAGATGGGGCCCCAGAGCCTGAGTCAGAAGAGGAAGGATGGGCTAGAGGACAGAACAGCAGCCAGAGACCTGAGTTCAAGTCTCTGCTCCACCACAGACTTCCTGTGTGACTGAGGGAAAGTCCATTAGGCTAGTGGTTCTTAATCACAGGGATGTGTACCTCAGGGATACTCAGAGCTCTTCCGGGGGTACATCAACTCAGCTAGAGATTTGCCTAGTGTGACGAAGTGGGGGTTTTTTCTTGGGGTTTTCTGTCTTTTCCAGGGTTTGCATGCACAGGGGGTAGGACTCAATGTACCTGGGTGTTACTGGTTTAACGAGGTGAGGGGAGAAGGAGTTTGTTGTTACAGAGGACCAGAGAGGGACTCGGGACCCCAGCCCAGGAGACACAACCGGTTCTGGCCAGTGGGAGGACAATGGGCTGCAGAGAGAGGACCCCGGTGACCTGACCAGCCGGTTCCAGCCAGAGGAGAGCTGCGAGGAGAGGGGACTCAGGCCTTCCTGTTACAACTCTGTTTACCTGGAGAGAAGACAATGGACAGAGGTGGGGCTTGAGGTCGGGATATCAGATGCCCAGCTGGGAAGCAAGGGGGCTCAGGGCTGGAGAGGGGGAGCAGGCAGAGCCCACCTGGATGCAAGGAGACTAGAATATGCTGAGCTGCGGGAGGCCAGGCCTGAGGCCCTGACAGTTTCCTGTGCTGTGTTCAGGCGCTCAATAAACCCTCCTGTTTTATGCTGGCTGAGAGTCACTCTAGGCTAGAGAATATGGGATGGAGGCCCTGGGGGTCCAGAGCAAGGGGACTCCCTGAGGGGGCCCACGGCAGAGACAGACGTGCTAAGGCTCAGAGAGGTGCGGCTCCAGGAGGTGGAGGGGCCTGACCCCGAGAGAGAGTGGACCCCCGAGAAGGGCTGTCTCACTAAAAGGGGCACCCTCCACAGACCGCACAGGGCCAAGAGTGGGCACGATCTGTGAGTCCGTGACACCTAGTTTTACAACAGGCTACATAAAACGCACTAGTGAAGTTGGTACAAACTAAAATTTCATACAGCCAGTGACTTGTTTATACTGCTCTATATACACCTCTGCCTCGATATAACGTGACCCGATATAACATGGTAAAGCAGCGCTCTGGGCGGGAGGGGCTGTGCATTCCGGCGGATCAAAGCACGTTCAATATAATGCGGTATCACCTATAACACGGTAAGATTTTTTGGCTCCTGAGGACAGCGTTATATCGAGGTAGAGGTGTTGAAGTGTAAGAACAGTATTTATATTCCAACTGATAGCTATTATAATGATATGGTAAAAATGAGAAAGTCAGCAATTTGTCAATAATAATGTGCTGTGATACTTTTGTATTTTTATGTCTGATTTTTATCAGCAAGTCATTTTTTAAGTGAGGTGAAACTCGGGGGTAGGCCAGACAAATCAGCCTCCTGAAAGGGGTGCAGTTGTCTGGAAAGACTGATAGCCATGGCCTTAGGTTCTCCGGGCCTCAGTTCCCCATCTGTACAATGGGGATAACAGCTTTGCCCTTCCTTCCAGGGGTATTGTGTGGGTCAATACATTGCAGATTGTGAGATGCTCAGATACTGTGGTTTTGGGGGGCATAGAAGTACCTTATACAGAGACTGAACCACCCTTACTGACCTGCGACTAGATGAAGCTGTATGCTGTGCCTGAGCTGTGGTCAGGTAAATAAAGATCTGAGCTGCTGAGGAGTCCTATAAATAGACTTTGGCTGGAGTAGTTCTTAAATCCTGCATAAGGATCCTTGAACTCTGGTTGTTTCCTGCATCAGGTGGCTAACCCACCGGCCCAGACTTGGCTTATTACGCCTCCTTTTCAAGTTAATCATGGGTACGGCTTGGGTAGAGCTGGTGAATTTTTCATGGCTGGGGAAATGTCACAATGAAATGATCAGGACTAACCGTGCTTGATGTATCAGCAACAAAAAAAGGTCAACCCCAACCGTAAATATTTCAAGGCTCGTAAAATATTCATCCCCAGCCATGAATATGTAGGAGGTGGGATTGGCAGGAACTCTCTTCCCCTACCCCCATCCATGAGGCACAGCCTCTCCTAGAGCTGCTTCCTAATCATCAGTGTCAGGGCGTCCTGCCCCAGAGGGTTTTTCAAACCCTCCTTCCTGGTTGGGTGATTTCTGTCCTGCAGGAAAGGGAAAAACTGGGGATGCTATTGCAGCTTGCTTCAAAAACTCCTGCATTAAGTTACCCATGTAAGAAATCTCTGTCATATGGGGGCTGGATGGCTCAGGAGGATGACAGGTGGGCTGCAGATCCCCTCCTTTAATGGAAGTGTAGCAGCTAGAGACAGGGCAGGTCTCCTCAGTCCCAGCTAGTGCAGGATTAGTCCCCAAGCTGTGTGTTGCAGTGCTCTGACCAGTGTCATTTGAAGTCTCCAGGGATAGCGCTGCTGCTACTTCCTTTGGGGGCTATTCAGCAGTATGACAGCGAGCCTGTCCTAACCCTTCTCTCATCCCATATCTTCCCCAGCACCATTCCACCACCAGCTCCTGGGTAGGTTGTTGGCAGTGGAGATTGAACCCAGCACCTCTGGAGCTAAATGGACAAGGCTGCTTGGCCTCATTTACTACCCAAGGGCCTAACAGGTGCATTGACCACTAGCTGGGCCCCAGCCAGCCTACAGGGTATGTGGCACTACACAGCAGGTATGGGTTACTCCATGCTGAATAATCAGTGGGATCCGGGACACTAGCTAGTGAGTATGTGAAATTGACACACAGAGTGTCACTCAGAGCCCAGGTACCGGGATTGCGGCAAGTAAAGACAACAATCGATCTTATCCCAAACAGGGCAGGCAGTGCTGACACACCTGGCTCTGCAGAGCCTCCACTGGCATTAGTCGAGCTGAATAAACACTAAGGCCCCAATTCTCATTCTTCTAAACATAATAAAAATAATGTAACCCCCTCCCCCAAGAGCCAGACAATAAAATTGGAAACAAAGTTCCATAATAAGAAGTTTCTAACCCTGACTTCCCCGCCCCCGAAATTCCATGTAGTGAGAAATTTCAAAACTATTTGGGTTTGTTCCAGATGGGAATGAAAACAGCTTTTGAAATGTTGACATCTACTGCAAAATGGAAATGCCTACGGTCTGGTCTAGAACATTAGCTCGATCCAGCTACGTCGCTCAGGAGTGTGAATGTGGCGGTCTAGTTAAGCTGATCTGAATCCCTCTGTAGACAGCACTAGGTTGACAAAAGGATTAGTCTGCCGACCTAACTACCACCTCTTGGGGAGGTGGGTTACTTATGCCGATGGGTGAACCCCTCCTTGTCAGAATAGGTAGTATTTACAATGAAGCATAACAGTGCTGCCTCTGTACTGTTGAAGTGTTCACAAGTCCTAAGAATAAGATGGATACAGACAGACAGACAGATTATTTAGTCTGCAGAAGAGAAGAATGAGCGGGGATTGGATAGCTGTCTTCAACTACCTGAAAGGGGGTTCCAAAGAGGATGGATCTAGACTCAGTGGTACCTGATGACAGAACGAGGAGTAATGGTCTCAAATTGCAGTGGGGGAGGTTTAGGTTGGATATTAGGAAAAACTTTTTTACTAGGAGGGTGGTGAAGCACTGGAATGGGTTCCCTAGGGAGGTGGTGGAATCTCCTTCCTTAGAGGTTTTTAAGGTCAGGCTTGACAAAGCCCTGGCTGGATGATTTAGTTGGGGATTGGTCCTGCTTTGAGCTGGGGGTTGGACTAGATACCTCCTGAGCTCCCTTCCAACCCTGATATTCTATGATTCTATGAGACAAGGTATTATTTTAATAAACAGCAGTTTTATATCATAACATGCTCTTCTCCGCTCTCAGAACTATAATCAAATATCAATAGACACCACTACATTTGTTTTTATTGGACCAGTGTTTCAATAACTAACATCCATTCTCCTGGGATTTATAGAGACTTCCAGTCTACGTCTCCATTTATTGAAATAAACCTTGGTTAATAATCAATAACCAATTGAAAAAGTCACATTCCCTGGTTCAACTCAAACTCATTTCTGCTGTGCTGTAAACTGTAATCTAGCCAGGCAGTTCGGCCTTGGGGGAATGCTGGTTTCTCTTAATTAGAAACCAGATAAAGACTTGTAAAATCACAGAAGGCCTTAGAAAACTCTCATTAGAATCCTTCCAAGCTTGTTCTCAGGTTTTTCCTGATTTATTAGAAAAGTAATTCTGAAGAAGCATCTTGGTCTCAGGAAACCAACCCAGAACTCTAAGCTCTTTGAGTCAGGGGCTATATTCAGTTTTTGCATTGTACAGCATCAGGCACATTGTCAGCACTTAACAAATACTAAATAATATAAAGCAGAGAGTAGGGAATTCCTGAGCGCTGCTCCCTGCTCTATTGCAGACTTACTGGGTGTTCTTTGGAAAGTCACCTTGCATCTCTGTGTTTCACTTTCCTCAGTTCTAGGAAGATGCTTAGAGTTAAGACAGTAATTGAGATTTTTGGTTTGGTGGCCAAGTCAAAAAATCTCCCTCCCTCCCCCCACCCCCAAATTAATTTCAGGTTGACCCAAAATGTATACTTTTTCACTTTACTTACAGAAATTAAAAAAAAAAATGTAGTTTGGGGTCCAACTAAATGTTTTGTTCGACCCAAAAGAAAATTGTTTTGTTTTTTTTTAATTTAATTTGGATTTAGTTTTTTTTTAACTCTTTTAAAAATAAATCTAGCTAAATTTCTAAACAAAACATCATTTCAAAAAGAAAAATCCAAATGCTTCGTTTTAAAGTTAACAAAACAATTCACTTTTTTTTTTTTTTTTGGCTGAAACTATTTGCTGCATTCAACCTGAATTCACAGGTAGCTTTTGTCAACCCCAAATTGCATTTTTTGGGTGATTAAACTATACATCTGAAATATTTTCCCCCGCTCTAATGCTGATATTAAAGCTACTTCACAAGGGAGCTTGGGAGGATTGATTGGTTAATGCTTGCACAGTTTTTCAAACAAGCACTTAATAATCGTGTTCAATAATACTTAGTGTTATGAGAATTCCGTATAATAAAAGCAGCATGTCTATGTACGTAGATAGCGAGTTTATATGAAGAGTGCCGTCTATTGGTATGTAAGTGTAGGGTGCATTATTTGTACGACTGTATCCATAAAGTTGTTGTTATGCACTGCAAATGGTTTGCAGCTCTTTGCACTTAGCACTTAAAAAGCTAAGTAAAACTTATTAGCACTTTCTACCTCATTTCTTTCAGAAATTACCTGTTGCGAGAATAACAAACAAACTTCGCTCAGCTCAATAAATAACTTGCAGTTGTAATTCCTTTTGGCACAAAGCTGGAGAAAACCCTTCTGGTTTGATTTTTCAAATCGTTGCAGAACCTGTAGATAGGCTCGCAACTCTGCCTCAGGACACCTGAGGTCTTTTCCTCCCTCTGTCACTAGCTTTGTTGTTTCCTTGAGTTTGTTGCTTCACTTCTTACCTTTAGCCTATTTAGACTGTAAGCTCTTTGGAGAAGGGTCGGTCTTGCTCTTTGGATGTACAGCATCTACCACAATGGGATCTCTAGGTGCTACAGGAATATAAACATATATATAATATGTGTGAGGTGAGCACCTTACGCTGGTATCAGTGAGAGGTGAATCAGACCCGTATATGGGGAAGAAATGACC
This sequence comes from Chelonoidis abingdonii, assembly GCF_003597395.2. Taxonomy (NCBI): domain Eukaryota; kingdom Metazoa; phylum Chordata; order Testudines; family Testudinidae; genus Chelonoidis; species Chelonoidis abingdonii. The sequence goes on along the minus strand of NC_133793.1, from coordinate 14,465,436 downwards.
TAAAACATACCTAACCATTCAGTCTGACAGTGAGAGATGATAGCTGTGAAGGAAAGCATGCCCTGGAAATACCAAGGGGCTGACCATCCCATCAAAAATAATAAAAATCTATAAAGGTGCAGGCCTCATTGAATTTCCTGATGATTTATCTGTAGATACGTTAAAATTAGATTCCAAGGCTCTGTTAGACACTGTGTGACAATGATCAACAGGAGTCTGATTCTATTCCCAGTGAAGTCAAGAGCAGAATGTCAGTATGCAGGTTTGAATTTGGCCAAGACACAGTGCAGATGCCCCTAACTACCAATCAAAAGTGCTCTGGGATCTTTAAATTGCGGTTCTACTCTATGTCGTGGATCTGTAAAAATGGCATCCTGGGGTCCATATTTATCTCTCTATAGCTCCAGCTCAAATAGCCACAGTTTACAAGGGAAAAGTTTGTTTTTTTTCCCCTTAGCTGCCACCATTGCAAATGCCCCCGGTGATCAGAGAATCAAATTGTGTTTCTTTCATCGCCTGCACCATCACCAGTGATCAAGGTTATGAGGGATAAAAAAAAAAAATGCCTGTGTTGAAACCTGGGCCATGCCATTGACGTGCGTCCCTTTGCACAGGTATAACTGATCGGAACATCGTTCTCACGTCTGTCGATGACACACAGGAAGGAACTGAATCTCATCGTGCCAGATGGCTCTGCAGGGCTCATAGGAGTCAAACGGCAATAAAAGCTTTATTTTAGTGACTAAGGCTTAAAGATGAGAGAGTGCCAGGGAGCAGAGCTGTTCAGCGAGGTGCTATTTTTATAGTCACTTTTCTGAGCACTTTACTGGTCAGGACCTTGGTTCTATATCTCACCAGTTAAAAGACGGCTCTAGCAGCAGGTGTGTCTCCTAAATCTCACGCTGGGCACTGACTCAGAGAGAAGAGTGCCACCTACTGACGCCATTTCCGGGAGCACTTCGGATTATCCGTGGAGGTCTTTCAGCCAAACTCTCCCCACGCCACGCAGGCTTGGGTTGTGTGGTCACCCGGACCACGTTGCACAGTGTGGTATTGAAAGTTTGTTTCCTAGGGGGCTGTTTACATCACCCCAATTTGGTTTCCTTCGTAATGTGGAGGGAGTGCAGGCTGGCAGCCCTGGAGACAGAAGCACTTCCACGGTGTAGCTACAGCATCAGTGCAAGATTCTTCTCCACCTGGAGACATGCTTCAGCTGTGACCCACCTTGAAGGCTGCTAAGACAGGTCGGTCTCCCTGGTCCATAGATCACCGAAGATCTCTGCACCGTAGCACAAGCCAATCACTGCTAACACTGGTGGTTTCTGTGAGGTAGACAGCTGTGCAAAAAGATGCTGCTCCCCCAACCCACTTAAGTCATGTCACTGAACAACTGTCGGGTAGTAATGACTTTTGGCCACTACTAGCCTGGGCTGGATGGGAACTTGGCTCCATGCTGTCAGTAATCCCCTTAGCCACCCAGCCCCCAGCTAAGCCATTCCTGAAGTGGCATGTGGCCAAAAGCCAGCCCACCTGAGTGCCGGGATTTGCCAGAAGAGCTAATTTAAGTATTACAGGCCTGTACAATGGTTTCCAAGGACCAATGGATTTTAAATATGTATCATCTGACAGAGAATAGTCCTGAAATGAAGAGCACAACTGCCGAGTATGTGCAGGGTCTTTCTGTTACTGAATTAATCAGCACCGAGGAAGCTGCAGACACAATTATTTGTCCACATTTCAGAAAACACGCACAGCTTGACAGCTTGGTGTGTCCTGTCCAGGCTGATCTGCTGCTCCGTAGATGGGCCAGCCCTGGCTTCGGCGTTTCTGCTCTCCAGCCACACACTTTGGGCTTTCTCTTGCTCTGGTTCAGCTTGAAGCATGAGCTGGGGCTGGAAGGGTTTTCCAACCAGGGGCAAGAGCTAAGAGTCAGCAGGTGAAACGGATGCAAACATGCAAGAGCAGGAGTCAAGGCCAGTTCTCCACTCTGTCACTTCGAGTGCAGAAGGTGGGGCCCGCAAGGATTCCAAACATTAATACTGGCCACTCCAGGCTTGTATTAAACTCTCAAGGTTACATTTCTCTGACCTTGGATTGGTAGATGCTGCCACCACCCAAGTGCAGAACCCCTTTGGGAGCATAGGAAGGGGCACTTGGGAATTCCTTCCTGTGGGGTATCCTCAAGCCCTTTCACTCCCCCCTCCCCGGGGAAGAGCTGAGAAAGAAAAAAAAAAAGAAATCATCTGTTGTCACCAGCTATTTAAACAACATGTGCACAAACCTCTTAAGACACAAAAATCCAATTCTGTTCTTTAAAAAGGTAAATTTTATTAATAAAAAAAAGTAAGAAAATACATCTGGGAACTCAGGCTATTGCTAGATTTTAAAAGAGCAGCGACAAGGATTAAGCACCAAGAATAGCTTTCTTGAGGTCCAGCTTAAAGGTTACAAGCAAAACAAAAGCACAGGGGGTTAGCAAAGAGGAATCCACAAGCCATAACAAAATAAAAGAGATAAACCTAATCACGTCTTCCTAGACCTTTCCGGATCTACTTACATAGCTGGGGTTTTAAATGAGTAGTTTCTAGGTATGATACTGATGATTTTTTCATACCTGGCCCAAGCTTCTTACAGCATAGAATCATAGAATGTCAGGTTGGAAGGGACCTCAGGAGGTCATCTAGTCCAACCCCCTGCTCAAAGCAGGACCAATTCCCAACTAAATCATCCAAGCCAGGGCTTTATCAAGCCTGACCTTAAAAACCTCTAAGTAATGAGATTCCACCACCTCCCTAGGTAACCCATTCCAGTGCTTCACCATCCTCCTAGTGAAAAAGCATAACTCTGCCCTGTCCACCTCTCCCCGGGAGAACAATCACAGACAGACCAGAGGGGAGTATTTTCTCCATTTTAAAAAGTTCTAGCCTTCCCATTGGCTCTTTTGGCCAGGTGTTCACTCACTTCCTTTTGCCTATGCATCACAGTGAGACTTTTTAACCCTTTACAGGTATAGCAATTAGTGAACAGCTACTAAGAGGGATTTTATAGCCACTGGCTGGCTGGGTGTCCATAAAAGGCAGCTCCCCCCCGCCCTTCAGTTATCACAGCAGGTCAAGGCCTTGATGCATCTGACTGAAACCAAGGCAAGTGATGCCGTACTCCTGCTGCTGTTTCTGGGCCTGAGTCAACAGAAAGACTCCACTGGCTTTCATGTGCTTTGGCTCAGCCCTTCTAATAGTAACACAGGAACTGTCAGAGTGGATCAGACCAGGAGCCCATCTACTCGTGTCTGATGCTGGCCAGCACCTGATACCGCAGAGGAAGGTGCAACAAACTCCCTGGTGCTCCTGGAAGGGGCGGAAGTTTGATCTGTGCACCCTACAGGTGAAACTCCAGGAAAGCAAATTAGATCCCAGCCCGTGTCGCAGCCACGTTACACAGCAGGCTATCCAGCTGGCCTGCTAGCTGAATCCTTGTGGGAATCTGAGGTCTGTGTGGGCAAAGGCCATACACCTCTTTATGGACAATGGGATTTCAGAAGCTCGGCACGTGAGCATGAATCTTAGGCCTCAGTGGTCTTCCATTAATTGCACTAGTGACGCTAACTGCTGCTTGGAACCAGAGGAAATCATGGTTTATCCTGCTCACGCTTGGGCTTTGCACCGGGGCAGCTCTGTTGGTGTTTGGCCCTGATGGCTGAATTTGGGGCGAAGATTTGCAGGGAGATGCAGTTAGGGGTGTACATATAAGGAAGGTGCTGACAGGGGTATTCTGGATGCTGGAGCCCATTGGGTCTCAGCATGGGCTGAAAGGATTGTTTGTCCTTACATTTTCCCCAACTGGATTGATCCAAACCCTCCGGCTCTGCATTTCGTTGTGTGCCTGTAATATTCCTTCCCCTTCCTGGTCAGAGGGAGGCTGCTCAGGCTAGTCCTATGGGGTCAGGACCAGAGTCTGTAAGACAGGCAAATAGTTAATTCCGGGCTTTAACCTGGACTGGGTCACCTCAGGTAATCAGCCCTCACCTACAGTCTGTCAGGGCTGGCTGGACCTGAGTGGAGCTGAGGTAGCTACCAAGCAAATAGCCTTTCAGGGGCTGGCTTTAGCCGCAGTGGAACTCAGGCAGCCAGCAAACACACAGTCTGTAATGTGAATGGTGAAGGAGCTCCTATTCTGGGCTAGAGCCTCCTAGCACTGGGTATGGGGTCCGCCACCTGGGATGGGGTGGCAGGGGGACGTGGGCCCACCCTACTCCACTGTGTCCCAGCCCAGGGCCCTGGCAGGGACAGGATTGGCTGCCCCCGTGTTGGTAGGGATCCAGCCGCAACACGCCAACTAAGCCGCGCCAGGATCTGCAGCCAGCTGCTCCGGGGCTGCCTCTGGGCTACTTCCTGCCTCCCCGGGGTTTGGTACTTGCGGCCTCCCGGCCTCTTCTGGCTCCTTGGGGTAAACCGCAGCGGGGACTCCGGGCCAGTCCTCATCCATACCGGGGGATCGGGAACAGCCAGAAACGGGATCCTCTCGGGGCCTCTGGAGAACAGGCCGACCGTCCTCCTCTGTTGCAGGATCTCTCTCAACTGAGCTGCCAAGCTGGCCTTTTATACTTTCGGCCAGGCCCCAGTCCTTACGGCGAGGGCGGCGGGGCAATCTAGGATCCGCCTTCCAAGGGGTGTCTAATGCTGCCTCCCCCTCCCGGTCAGAGGGAGGCCGCTCAAGAGCACTACAGTGCCTTAACAATATGGGTGCATTTTTCCTTGCTGGTGTAATTGGCTACAGTTAAGCTTTGGATGAGGTCCTTGGTTATGATTCCCAGGAGACCCAATTTGCGGTTTATAGGAGATTTCATTTCCCCAACCAGCATGTCCATTGTTTCCCTCATTTAGCTCCTGAATGCTTGTGCTGACTCCAGCCCTACAATATGGGACCAAATGTCTCCTCCCCTTGCTGGGTAACAGCCCTTTGTATTCCGTCTGAGGATCTCCGATTGCTTTGTCCCTCAGGACAGCTCAGGGAAATGGGTGAGTACTATTGTCCCTATTTTGAAGATGGTAAACTGAGGCACAGCAGGGTCATTGTGGCCACAATTGTCATCCCTAGCTCAGGCAGAGTAGTCACAAAATGGGTGCAAATGAGTTTGTTTATGAGTTCCAGTGAATGTTTGCTGAGAACGTGCATTGTCTGGCTAGCTCTTGTCCTCATGAACTCATGGGTGAAAGAGCCAGCTACCCAAATGCCTGCACTTACATTCCTTTCCTGTAGCCTCTGGGTGGTACTTGGCCCCCATTCCATCCAGATTCAAATTAACACCAACCCAGCCTGGATCCCCAGCTGTTAGGATCAGCTGCAAACCCTGGGCAGCCTGAGAAGTAGAGAGCCTGAGAAGGCTCCCTAGTTTGGTGGCATAGCTGAACTGAATCACAGCTCCAGCCCTCAGAGATTTGCCTAGCGCTTGGGTACCAGTCTCCCAAGCATGCACCTACTACCATCCCTGGCTGCAGATATGTTTGCTTTCTCAGAAATAAGAGTGCAGCCTTAGCATCCTGTCACCAGCAGGAACTCAGCCAAATGTTGTCCTCTTTTTCGCTGCTTCTTGCATTCCCAGCTTTTTCGAATAAGACCCAGCTGCCCCTTGTCAACTTGTCCAAACACCCAGCAGCTGTGCAATGCTTGCAGAGCATCTGCAATCCATTAAAAGAAGGAAAGGGTTAGTGGGGTGAAGGAGAGAGAGAAAATCTGCCAGGCCTCCCTAACACATAAAATCTAATGATCGGGTAATAATCAGAAGGTCAGTCTATGAACAGGCTATAAAAACAACCACTGACACTGCCCTTGTGATCACATAACCGTCCTGCTTGGGGTTAGTTGTGAAAATCAACAGCCCTTCCCGAATGTAAATAGCCGGAGAGAAATGATCCCCACTGGGGCAGGGGGAAACAAACGCCCAGATTCCAGTGCTAGGACCCTTTGTGTATACGGGAAGCTGTTTCTATTTTTATACTGTTCCTTTTCAATCACACGTTAGGCTATGATTTTGGAGGTGGTTCCTGAAGTGTAGGGAAGGTTTCCAGTACTGCTGGATCGTTAGCTGTGCATCAGAGAAAAGGCTATATATATAAATAAAGCAGGAGGGTGGGAGCCAGGTTTTCTGGGTTCTAGTCCTGATTTGTCCCTAAGTAGGGGACAAATGGTTCCACATTTTCTATCAGAACCTCTTACAGTGGCAAATTGGATTTTGATGGAGTGAAAATTTTCATGGAAAGTCTCCTTTTCTCAAAAAAAAAATTCAAATATTTGTCAGAAAACTGAACGTCTGATGAAATTTCTGATAAAAAGTTAAAATTTTCTGCTGAAAATGTTGATGAAAACAAACTTCTTTTGTTTTGTTGATATTTTTGGTTTTTTTTCTGGCTACCTCTGCCACTGAGTGACTGCGTGACCTTGGTCAAATCTCTTACACTTGATGTCGCGGTTTCCCCATCTGTAAAATAAGAATAATAAGATCTCTCACCCTCCTCATAGGGACTTAAGAAGCTGAATTCATTTGTGTGCACAAAGCCAGCTCAAGGGTTAGTCTCCAAGAGAAATAGGGCTACATTTGTCAGTTCAGTGTTTCACTGTGAATAGGTCACTCAGTTCTAATCCTCTCTCTGTGTTGTGGCCCAATCCAATGCCCTGCACCTGTTGGTTTCAACAGACATTGGATATTACTGCTCCAATAAAGGATCTAAATTTTTAACAAGACAACAAATTAATTTATTTTGATATGTTAGCAGCTAGCCCTTGTATTGCACATTATTGGGGGAGGGGGAGTGAACCCCTCGTCGTCTGGAATTGTGGTAGAGTAAAATATGGACTATCCTTTGAATGGAAAAACTTTCATCTCAAGTACGTACACAAGACAAACGTCAAAATGATGATAGGTAGGTAGAAATGTGGTCACCCTTTCTAGCATGCTCACCAGAGGAGGGCTACCCAGCCAGCAATCCAGAGGCTGTAGCCATGGTCTTTGACTAATAATAACCAGATCCTGAATAAGTAATGTAGAGTGTAGTAATGTTAACAGTGTATTGTAACTTTGCCTTAATACAAAGTTTTAAGAAAAGTCCCCGGCTGTGTGAGAGCTCCTGCTGAAGATGTCCAGTCCCTGCCTTGCCCTAACTCACCAGCAAGTGAAGCACTTTGTGATACCTGGAGTGTGAAAAGTGCTATAGAAATTCTTTCTCTGATGCTCTTCAGGATACAATTTTGTTTTCAACAGGAACATTGACAGCTCCAAACGGTCAGGGCAGTTGTAATAGAAAGCAGGTGCAGGGACTGCACAGAGGTGTGGAGGGGTAGCAAAGGTTTTAAGGAGTTGTCTCGCTAGTGAGAATCAGAAAAGAGTCCACTGAAGTCAATGGAGTTACACCGGGCTAAGTCCAGTGTGAAATCAGAATGAAACCTGTTCTTTTCCATCCATCACTGATGCTCTGCCAAAGTAGAATGGAAAATATTTGCCATGGCCTTTCTGAGCTGTGTCAGTGTTGCACTGACTGGTGCCATGTACTCTGATCATTGAATTGCCACGGTCACACAGGGAGTCTTCGGGCCCCAGGCTTCAACCCCAAGACCACATTCCCCTTCATGTCTGTTTACTCCTTCAATACGTCCAGCTCCACATGATTTCTGGGAACTGGGAACTCTGCAAGCTGATACACAACAGTGAGTTAATATAATGCAATAGCTCTGACTTAGGATATTTCATTTCAGTGTTTCTAAGGCAAACTGTACAAGGAGACTGCACTTCAGAAAGGCACAGAAAGCCAGTTCAGCTTCTTCTCTTCACAGCAAGGGACAAGCAGCCCTACTACCAACAATCCCAGCTTTTTAAAAATCATGAGATTTGCCTAAAACTTGTGAGATTTTCAAACAAGAATAAACGTGGGGGTTTTCTTATGAGCTTTCTATGTTTTGAGCCTTTTGCGGGGGGATCGGGTTATGTTTTGCAGCTTTCTTCTGCAACAACATGGGCTAGAAACTTCCTTTAAAAAAAATGAAAACGGAGCTTCTCACAAAAGCCCAGGAGCTGAAGCTTTAAGAAAACACCAAACATCATGAGACCTGGCGACACGGCTGCCCACAGCTACTGTCATCTTGTGTAGAGGCCACCAGATGTGATGGAGCCCAGCAGCTCGCTGGGTGCGTCCTCCATCTTACTCCAAGCCCCACTGATGGAACCTTGTTGCCGCTCCAACCCATTAAATAGAAGGGAACAACAATAATCCTTCTCAAAGCTCCGATGAGTATCAGTGAGTATCTCTAACCCAGAACCTACCTCTCCTGACTCCCAGCCTGGTGCTCCATCCATTGCCCCACACTGCATCCCCGGTGTTGGAGTGCATGGCGCTCTGTCCCAGTGCGAAGTCCATGCTCTCATCTCTGTCTGCCCGTCTATCTTCCTAAGCTTTTGTAACGCACCCTTCATCTAGATGCTGTATTTATGGGTCACAATTAGTTTTAACCATAAGAGAATCCTCTCCCTATAGCTGCAGTTACTGGTCATTTTGCAGATTTCGTTTCCCGACTAATCTCTTCCTCGCAGGCTGCCTGTTGGCTCTTCTGCCCTGTCACTCTGTCAAGGTCTGGACTGGTATAATGGTCAGAATACAGCAGGGTTTGGACTCATTCTCACCTCTCGCCCCAATGAGTTCTTCATGTGAAAGCCCTCTGCCCTAATGACACTGCCTCTGGCTCCCAGATGTTTCTGCTCATCAGCATCCCTGAGCACAGGACATGAGGCAGCCAGCCCCTAAGGCTGAAGGATAAGTCCTGGGTCTCAAACTGGTTCTGGAAGGGGATAAGGAGACAGGGGAGCATGGGAGACACTCAGGTGATGTGCGTCTACTGGTGTTTTAGAAAACTCTCTATATGTTGTCAGCTGGGCAAAGCCTGGGCTCTCCATTTGACATTCATGCAGCTATGTTAGCTAGCATCTGAGATCTGAAACACAGGTAAACCCCAGAACAGTTGCTTGCACTGGAGTGAACTCAGGCTCTGATTTTTCCTAGGGCAGGCTCAGATATCCTGGAAATTCAAACAGCGAGCCCAATGAATTCACTAGCTGTTATGTTCACGGCATACACACAGTGAAGTTGGATAAAATACTCTTGCTGGAAGGTTGCCAAGTAACACTGCTTTATTCCCCAGAATGCTAAATGAGAATGAGACAAAACAGGCTGCTCCCTACGGCAGAGAGGCACAACTCCCACCACCTTGCTCCATCCTGGCTCTTTGCAGACTGCCTGTTGCTAGCCCCAGACCACACGCTTCCCTGCAGAGCCCCTTACCCTGCAAGCAGGACCAGCAAATGCCAGACAATTTAAAATGACTGCTCATAATTTTAACACAGTTGCCAGTGCACCACATTCTCCACCCCCTGTGTTTCAGTAAGAGTATTTCACAGCCTAGACAGCAGCTGGCCGGCACATCTGGCTATTAGTATTGCCAGGCACTTCGGTCACAGTAGCATCCAAAATGTGCCAGGGGCTTTCCAAATACAGAGGAAGACATGGCCCCTGACCCAAAAGGGAGAGGGAAGGGGTACAACCATGGCTGTCGCGGT
>NC_133793.1:14423621-14455822 GCF_003597395.2 Chelonoidis abingdonii | reverse complement strand
GGGGGGGCGGGGTTAGCTGGGTGGGGGGTGCAAGGTGAAAGTTTCACCTAAGGCGTGAAACTTCCTTGCACCGGCCCTGGGTACAACACCCAGCCCGGGGAGGGCAGGCACATTGCAGATCACGCACGTGTCTGCTGGCAACTGGGTTTTTAAACTAAACACACTGGGCCAGATCTCCAGCCCTGCTAAAGCCTTGTTGTGCTGCCTGGGTTTTAAAGGGCAGCTGGGGACACATGGTGAGAGAGGACCTCCGATGATGCCCACTGGCATAATGGCAACCAGGGGCCATTATTGGCAAGTGCTGGTTAAAGCAACCCTTGGACTGAGGGGGCGGAAAGATGGGTGAGATCCACCTTTGTCCCCCACCCTTTCATCGGTTCCAGCATCAAGCATAGCTGGGCCAGATCCCGGGTTCGGTCCCTTTCTCCACCATTCATCCTCCCTCATTTTCTACACCACAACAACCCCCAGCATCCTCACAGCCTTCCCAACATTCAGCCTGTCCACTCCCGGTAATTGAGAGTGAGCTCACAGGAGCGCTACATACAATGAAGATTGTAAGCTCTCCAGGCAGATACCGTCTTCTTGTTCTTTGTACAGCCCCTAGCACCGTGGAGGCCCGGCCCACAACTGGAACTCCCAGGCATTATGGCAACACTCATAATAAACAATGATAATAGTAAAGCAGGGAACATGATCCAGCGCTCGCGTCGGCCAGGCCTGCTCCAGCTGGAGACAGGGTTTTCCAAAGGCAGTTTTGAGGCTGTGCCATTCAATGCCCCTTCTTCCGGCAGCCAGCCAGGATCCTTTCGAGCAGTGTGATGACCACTAGGGAGCTGCTCCAGAAGGATGTTCTCTGCTGCTCCAGCATGACTGTGGGGAAATTTACAAAAGCAAATTCCCACCCATTCTGAGCCTGGCTGAGCTGGTGTCTTTGCACCTTCCCTCTGAGGATCTGAAAGTCCTTCATTAATAGCAGCTTAGTCTTGCAGTCCAGGTGGGAGCCCTCATGTTGAAAAGGCTCCGGCAGCTTCTGCTCTTTTTACCACGGTGCTAGAAAAAGGGCTGAAAACCAGGTTTGATTCCCTTGATGGTAAAAAGAAGGTCCTAGTGAGGAGACTTTTCATTACACCTCCCCATGATTCTAACTCTTTTGTAAACTTCCCCAGTTCGGTCCAGGCTGAGGAGTGTATACCGAGGGGGAATCATTTGCATCAAGTTCCCAGAGCATATAGTATGAGAGAGGGCTGAGTGGGAGTTATATGGCCCCTGTTACCTGAGCACCTCCCAGTCTTTCCAGCACTCCTGTGAGGTCACGCACTGTTATTATCCCCTTTTACAGTGGGAAACTGAGGCACAGAGCAATTAAAGTGACACACTCAAGGAGCCCGTGACAGAGCAGGGAAATGAACTACAGTTTCCCAAGTCTGATGCTAGTGCCCTAACCATGGGACCATTCTTCCTGTCCAATAACACCACTGGCTGGGCCAAGCTACCCCAGTTTGGATGTAGTAGTGAGGTGGCTAATGACAATTCCTGCTCTCGGTTAGGCAGGCAAGAATACATTACCTAATCCAGATATATTTCCCCCTCAGGAATGGGAGAGCGGAAGAATGACACGTGACAGATGCTAGTCATGTCATTTAATGCTCTATTAGAAGGACCTCAGATGCCCCAATGATGGGCTTGGTATACAAACCTGAATAGAATAGAATAGAATAGAATAGAATAGAAAGTCTTCATTGATTCCGGTCCCAAAATCATAGCAGAGAGACCTTTTTGCATGATCCTTGTAAATATCTACCTACCTATCATTTGTGACAGGGAAATATTTCTTCATATATATATATTTCCACTGAAAGAAAGTAAAGGGACATTGCTGCATCTTCGCTAGGAACTTGCAGATGAATAATTCTAAACTCAAACTACAAGTGGCAAATAAATCATCCTTATAAACCATGGCATTCCAGCAAGGCGGGAACTATCAATATTGCCACGATTACTAATATACCCAGAGATCCCTAGGGGATATGAAGGGAGAAACGCACACTAGCTCCAATTTACATAACATTATATTTTATTAAAAATGATGTTGTCAAAAATGGGTGTCCCAGGCTAGATAATTGGTGTATATTTATGATCGTCTTGGGAAAAAGTGGCGTGATATTGATAGAGTGCCAGCTGCTTGCCCTGAGTGGGAGATTTTCCTTATGAAGGAGCATCTGGAAAGAAAGCAAAAGGTCAATGCACGCTGTACAATCTCTCGGGGCAGAGATGTCAATTTCTCTTCTGAAGTGCTAAGTTGCTATAGTTCTTTCTTTGGAAGCAAAGCACATCGCTCTTTGAGGCCACGTCTATATGACGCGCCATATCGGCGCGTTACAATTGATTGCTCGGGGATCAATATATCGCGTCTCATCTAGACACGATATATCGATCCCTGAGCGCGCTTACATCGATTCCGGAACTCCACCAAAACCAACGGAGTTCTGGAATCGACATGGCGAGCCGCGCACATCGATCCCGCACGGTGAAGACGGGTGAGTAGATTGATTTTAGATAATCGATTTCAGCTACGCTATTCTCGTAGCTGAAATTGCGTATCTAAAATCGATTTTCATGCGTCCTGTAGACCTGGCCTCAGTCTGATCTAGTTGGTGAGACCAGAGCAACGGCAGTGAAAACTCAGGACTTTACTGTTTGTTTTATATGAGCACAAAACCCCCCAAACGACAATCCCATGGCAGGCGACTTGGCCAAGCTCCGGCAACCAGAGATGAGTCTCAGGCCAGGTCTACACGACGCGTGAAAATCGATTTTAGATACGCAATTTCAGCTATGAGAATAGCGTAGCTGAAATCGATTATCTAAAATCGATCTACTCACCCGTCTTCACCGTGCGGGATCGATGTGCGCAGCTCGCCATGTCGATTCTGGAACTCCGTTGGTTTTGGTGGAGTTCCGGAATCGATGTAAGCGCGCTCAGGGATCGATATATCGCGTCTAGATGAGACGCGATATATTGATCCCCGAGCAATCGATTGCGCTGATATGGCGCGTCGTATAGACGTGGCCTCAGTTGCCGTGAACTGAGAAGCATTTTGGTTTTCGGGTTTTTGCTGAAAATCTGAGAAATGTTCATTTCAGCATGAGATATTGTTCATTGAAAAAACTTTTTGATGAGCACTAAACTGTAGGTTGCGGCTAGGACTAGAACCTGAGTTCGCCTAATTCCTACTCCAGTCTGCCCTGCTGCTCTGAATTTTTTGCGAGACCTGGGGCGACTCATTCAGTGTCTGTGCCTCAGTTTCCTTCTGTGTTAAACCTACCTCAGTGAGTGGGTTGTTTCGGTGGGTCAATTAACATTCGATTAAAATGTGAGGAAGCAAATGCAAGAAAAGTAAATACTGCAGGATTATCTCAGAGAGAGAGCTGAACCTTTTTAGGCTGGAGAAAAGAGGAAGATTTATTAACAATACTTTGCATTGCGGTAGCACCTTGCATTTGTAGAGCCCAGTCGTTAATTAAGCCTCATAGCAATCAAGGAATTGTCTCTTGTGCAGTAGCACAGCACGCTAACCTACAAGGCCCCAGCATGTCCCTTTCAGTTTCTCCTGGCCTAGCCAACACCTTTTGATGAACTACCTGTTGCCAAACACGTATGGATTTCTGAAAGGCAGAGTGGCGGTGGTGGCGGCTACTTCCTGGTCTCTGCAGAGAGTATCATGCACAGATGAAAATCAGATGCAGGATCGATATATGTTTCTATTCCTTTAACCTCTACTGTGGCAAATTCACAGGCTATTCATTATGGGATAGAATGAGGTTAGCAGGAGAGCTCATTAGCCATTTATAGCCCTTTTCTCAGCAATATCTGAAGGCCCGACCCCAGATAGCTGAAATTAACTGCCACCGCAGTAGCAGGGGCAGCATCAAGGAGATGGTTTGAGGGGCTCATGCTCTGTATGGAGTTGTCTGCTTCCATGGGGCAGTGTGGAAAGAACAGGCAAAGCATTGGGAGATGGAGGAGGCGCCTTGTGTAACTGACTAGCCCCACCATACCCACTGGAATATGCATGCAGGCAAAGCTGCCACCAGGGCCGGCGTTTCCATTCAGGTGACCTAGGCAGTCGCCTAGGGCGCCAGGATTTGGAGGGGTGGCATTTTGCCACCCTTGGCGGCAATTCGGCGGCAGGGGGTTCTTCTGCGCTCAGGGTCTTCGGCAGCAATTCTACGGCAGGTCCTTCAGTCGCTCCGGGACCCGCCGCTGAAGTGCCCGTAAGACCAGGAGCGCGGAAGGACCCTCCCCCCCCCCGGTACGGAATTGCCTGCGCCGACCGGGAGCGCGGAAGGACCCCCGCCTAGGGCGCCAAAAACCCTGGCGCCGCTTCTGGCTGCCACCCAGCTGGTTTTAAACTAAACAAAGCTCCCAGACAGGAGAAATGGGAAATAGGGCTCCTCAATTCTTTATACAGCACAGTCACTGCATGAAGAAAGATGATCGAGTGGTTACAGCATTAGCTGGGAGACATGTGTTCAAGTCCTCGCTCCAGAATTCCTGTGTGACCTGGGATAAGTCATTCAGCAGCTCGATGCCTCAGTTTCCCACTTGTAAAATGATGATAATGATGGTTTCCTACCTTGCAGGGACAAATCCATTTGAGATTGTGAGGTAGTCAGATACTACATTAATGCGGGAGAGATGTATCGCTTGAAACTATGAAGCTTTTATGTGTGTGTGCAGTTTTTACATTGCTGAGCATTCCCCCGGCGTGCAGAGACAATGGCCATTTTGTTTCCAGAGCTGCTGCAGCCTCCTAAAGAGGAGAATCATCCACACAGTGCTCTCTCCTGGAGACTTGACTTGTCTTCTTTCCTCTTCTTTTTACTTTAGCTGAAATGAAAATTGCTTTAATCGATAAATGCACAGTTTGCTACTTGTGCATGGAAACCCGTCCCAAATTGTCATGCTATTCACAGGCCTGAAACAATGGGGTTTGTTACCTTGTCAGTCATGATACAAGGCCTAGATCCCACATAGATGGAAGCTAGAGTAAGTGCAGTGACCTCAGGGAGACAGCTGGCTGAGATAGAAACCATCCCAGCTGTCACCCAGAGACTCTGGCAAAACTGAGATGTCTGGATCTGCACCTTCCACCTTTCGCACGATAGCCTGAGCCACAAGACCATGCTTCCTAACATGCAATGCTGCAGGTTGAAGCTTACACTGATAGCAATATCTTTAGAGTAAATGCCTCTCACTTAGGGAGACGCAGCCTAAAACAAACAAAGGAAGAGTGAAATCAGGGATGGGAGATTTCAGTTATAAAAGAGCAAGTGAAATGAAGCTCAGTGCAAATAAAAGGTGGAATCAAAAGTCTTCTGGCGAAGGACAGCACAAAGCGATGTGTGCGGAATGGAGAGCATCACCGCATACTGATCAGCAGTGAGATTTCAAAGGACTTGTAAGAGAAAATATCTCTAAAGCCTTCAGCTTTTCTGCATGGAGCGTGGAGGGTGGGTGGCATCGCACAGGAATAGAATACAGATCAAAGGAAGTATTGACATTGCTTTGAATAAAAGCTCCTTGCCTTGCGCGCAGAGCCAGGTGCTTGGGGTCACAGAACGTCAGGAAGGGAGGCGCTATCGTATGAGTAAGACCCGGCCTCAATACATCTTGAAATGACTCAGAAATGCCGGACTGATTGTTCCCCTGAAGAAAGAGAGGAACACAAACTAGGAGGTCTTGAGGAAAAAGGTTAGGTAGGGTTGTTAAAAACAGCTACAAGTAGCTAGACAGACTCCCAGGGGGAACAGTGTGAATACGAGATGCCTTTTATTAAAAGAAGAGGCAAACAAATGGGCTGGTTCTGCTTGGATTCTTTGATCTGACAGAGTTACTGCTGATCTACATCAGTGTAAGTGAGAGGAGAGTCATGCCCTGTGGGTTTAACTAAAGTATTTCAAATCTAGGATGTTGTTTGCGTCACATTTATGGAAGGCATGGGGAGGTACTACTAAGTTTGTGTAGGGCCTAGCATAATGGAGTCCTTGTTTGTGATTTGTATTCCCCAGTGCTCCTGCAATACAAATAAATAGTAATAGTATCCCTAAGCTATTCTTTGCACCTGGCCTCTGAGGATCTGAAGGTCCTTCATTAACAGCAGCTTAGTCTTGCAGCGCCCCCAGGAGGTAAGGTCGGTCCATTAAAGAGACTGTGATTTGGCCAAGTTAGTACAAGGAGCCTGTAGAAGATCTGGGAACAGAACCCACATCCGATGCCTCAGCCATGTGACCACCTCCCTCCCCCCCTGACTGGGTGAGGCTGGTAAGAAGTTAAAGAGACTCTTGCTTCAAGAGCATCAGCTCACGTCTGCCCTTGGGAGGCAAATGGTGAAAGCTGTTCCCCGGCTGGAGGGCAAAATGGGCTTCTAGTTTTGGTCACTTTCTCAGCATCTGTCACAGGCTACAAGAGCACAGCTGTGTGCTGGCAAACGCCTGAACGTTTTGGATTATTCTTGTAAATCAGAAACTCGATGTAGAGTTCCCAGCTTTCAGATGTTTGAGTATTTGGGAAGAAATAAAGGTGGTTTTTTTGGCCAAATATATAGACTGTTCATCTTCAGAACGTCTGGTAAGCATCCACACAGTCTTCCTAGCCCCCTGTGTGGTAGGCAAGTCAGTGCTACGAGAGAAAGACAATGTGATTCTGTCGGGAGGGCACTGGCCCAGGAGTCCTGAGTTCTGATCTCAGGGATGACCTGCTGCGTGACCTCAGGCAAATAGCTTCTGCTCCTGCTCAGTCTTATTATTTATACTGCAGCAGCATCTAGGCACCCTAGTCATGGGCCAGGCCCACACAGTGCTAGGCTCTGTACAGACAGAACCAAGAGATGCTCCCTGCGCCAAAAACCTTACAATCTAAGCACAACAAGAGATGGCAGGTGGGGGAGCAATGGGACAATGTTGGTCCACATGACTGGCCATGGGCTAAGTGCCCTAGCTGCCTCACCATTGTCAAGTTTCAGAGACTTTATGGCCAGAAGGGACCATCGTGATCATCTTGTATTAAGGTTCCTTCTCCACTCTGAACTTTAGGGTACAGATGTGGGGACCTGCATGGACACTTCTAAGCTCAATTACTAGCTTAGATCTGGTACACTGCCACCATCCAGAATTCCAGTGTCTGGAGCACTCTCTGTCCCCCCAAAACTTTCCCCTCCCTGGGTTGCCTTGAGGGACTTCACCAATTCCCTGGTGAACACAGATCCAAATCCCTTGGATCTTAAAACAAGGAGAAATTAACCATCCTCCCTCTTTTCCCCCACCAATCCCTGGTGAGTCCAGCTCCAGTCCCCTTGGATCTTAAAACGAGAAAAAATCAATCAGGTCCTTAAAAAGAAAGCTTTTAATTAAAGAAGAAAGATAAAAATCATCTCTGTAAAATCAGGATGGAAAATACTTTACAGGGTAATCAAATTCCTATAGCCCAGAGGAACCCCCTCTAGCCTTAGGTTCAAAGTTACAGCAAACAGAGGTAAAATCCTCTCAGCAAAAAAAAGGACATTTACAAGTTGAGAAAACAAAAATAAAGCTAATCCACCTTGCCTGGCTGTTACTTACAATTTTAAAACATGAAAGATTGATTCAGAAAGGTCTGGAGAGCCTGGATTGACATCTGGTGCCTCTTAGTCCCAAGAGCGAACAACACCCGAAAAAAAAGAGCACGAACAAAGACTTCCCTCCACCAAGATTTGAAAGTATCTTGTCCCCTTATTGGTCCTCTGGTCAGGTGTCAGCCAGGTTTACTGAGCTTCTTAACCCTTTACAGGTAAAAGAGGCATTAACCCTTAACTATCTGTTTATGACATCTTGTCTGACCTCCTGCACATCGCAGGCCACAGAACCTCACCCACTCCTGTAACAGACCCCTAATCTCTGTCTGACTTACTGAAATCCTTAAAACTTGGTATAAAGACATCAAGTGACAGAGACTCCACCATTTACTCCAGTACAAACCAGGAAGTGACCCATGTCCAACACTGCAGAGAAAGGCAAAACCCCCCAGTGTCTCTGCCAAAATGACCTGGTGGAAAATTCCCTCCCAGCCCCAAACATGGCCTTGTGTTAGACCCTGAGCATGTGGGAAATCAATAAGCTTGGTCTCAAGACCAATCCTTGAGGAACTCCACTAGTAATCTCCATCCAGCCTGACAGTTCAGCTTTCAGCCTGACCCGTTGTAGTCTCACCTTTAACCAGTTCCTTAACCACCTTTCGATTCTCATATTAATCCCCATCTTCTCCACTTTAACTAATAATTTCCACGTGGAACATGCTTCATTTCAGGAACCCCTGTTGAGGTTCAGGAATTCAAGTCAGCAATTTGACATCTGTCCTTTTATATTCCCCTTTTTGGGGAAGTTTAATAACAAAGTCTGTGCGTTTCATAAATCAATTGTGGGAGAGACAAAATAATTTGTCATGTATTTATAATATGTTTTTATGTAGTGAACATTTCCAGACAGTGATAAATGCACTGTGCATTGGGCTGTCGGGTAATGACGGTTGTATTTTTGACAGCTTCAAGTGGAAAATATTCATCTTTCACTTTTATTTGTTTTTTTATTCTGAAGCAATCACACTCATAGTTGGTTGAGAAATAGGAAGGAATTACTGTAACTAGTTGAGAAGGAATGTTCCTGCAGAAGGAAGAACTTTTATAGTGATATCTGCAAGGAAAGAAAGCTCAGATGAAAGGCGTGACATAGAGGGAGAACAATACTTCTCCCTTATAAACAGTTTTCACAAATAGATTTCCGAGAACTTTTTGAATTGTGTGACTAGTATCGACCCCTTCCTACAGAGCAGAAGCCTGAGGCTCAGAGAGGTTAAGTGATTTGCCCAAGGCCATAGAGTAAGTCAGATGAAGAGTTGAAAATAGAATCCACAGAGAAGATTTTCAAGAGTGGCTAATGACTTGGAGTGTCTAATTTTTTGGGTGGCGAACTTGTTGGATGCCCCAAAATATTAAAAAGCCTTAAAAGGTTCCTGACTTCCAGAGGACAGGTACTCAGCTCAGTCTGAAAATCAGAGCCCTTAAAGGTGTCTCCATGTGAGTAGCCAATAATGGAGGCAGCCAAAATCTCAAGTCGTTTCTGAAAATCTTGCTTTTACAGGTAAAATTTTCAAAAGTACCTATAGCCTAAGTTCCATTTTCGAAAGGGATTTAGGGGCGTAAGTCTCATTCAAAGTCAGTGGGATTTAGGGTCCTAACACCCAGATCCTGTGCTTGCTATGGGAGTTAGGCCCTAAGTGCCTGTCACTTTTAAAAATGGGACTTATGTTCCTAAGTCATTTAGGTAAATTGAAAAATGTATCCTAAATTCCACTGTGGTGCTCTAGAGTCTAGACACTGTCTTGCACTGCCTCTCTTTAGCCTTTAGATCAAAGATGATCAGGATTAGGGTTACTATTTCTAGAATAAATTTATTTTATGATTTTTCAAGAACTTATTTAACAAATACATCTCAGTTTGCCCAGCTACAAAGCTGAACTGATGATTGGGCAAATGTTTTTGTGAACAACATATTATATGAATTTTGCAAATTTTTTTTTAAAAAAGATCCAATTTAAAATGTTTTAAATTCTCCACCCATTTGTCTTGCTTTATATTCTGTGGTGGCTAATCTGTCTGGGAATCCTCCCAGGACTCTATTATCTAAAAGCTTTGTCTCTGCAGCTGGAAAACTGTGTTGTTATTTTTTTAGCTCCAAAGTTGCCCTGCAGAGTAGATCCCATGTTTAAAATGAATTGCTATGCCTAGTGTTTTTCATCAGCAGATCTCAAAATACCTTTCAAAGGTCAGTATCATTTACCCCATTTTATAGATGGGGAAACCGAGGCACAGAAAGGTGGCATGATTTGTCCCTGGTTGCCCACCCAAGTCTCAGGGGTACCAATCCACTGCGCTAGCTGCTGTCCGACACTGCAGGCTGCTGGTGTGTAGAGATGGGGTTCCTCTGTCCCCACCCCAGGGTACTTCAGAATATCATATTACCAGTGCCCACCCAGGGAATGAGTGCCTAGCGCCAGGTTGGAATGTATTAACAATGCACTAAGTGCCCCGCAGGCATGGCCCAGCATGCTCCTGGGAGACCAGAAAGCAAGCTTCTGTGGTAAAGAAAAAGGACATTTCTTGGGGGAGTGCTGCCTACGGCAACAGGAGAGGAAGTGTCCACTGAGGGGACCTGGTTGTGAGTCCCCCCATCCCCTGGCAGATACTTCCCAAGATGGAGGGAGAATTGTGGGCAAAGGCTCGAGAAGGCCCCAGGCATCAACCCTAGACTGTGTGTGTGTGTGGGGGGGGGGTTGAAGTAAAGACTCTTAAGTCTTAACCGCTATGAGCATGCCCCAAACTGAGACACAGTGGTGGTAGGAACGGGCCCAGGCACTTAGGCAAGTGCATGCCAGAACCTAGAGGAGAGGGAGATTCCGGGTCCCCACCCCACCCCAGAGCTACAATCGCTGGCCTCAAAGAGGGCAGAGCGAGCGGTTACCATCAAAGAGGCCAGTGCAGCTAAGACCTCATCTAGAGGGCTGGGGCACCTTGAACTAACAGAAAGGTGGGAGTCGAAGGCTCAGACCAATAGGCCTGCTGACCGAACAAGCCACCCCCTTATACATGCCCTTCAAGATGTATCAACAGAAACACAAGATTTAAAGGAGCAGGGCGAGCTGGTATTTGAGAGCGCTAAAGTCCCTGAATTCCCAAGTATAAAATGTGTATGGGGAACTCAGGGCCAGCGAGCCCTGTGTGTCTGTCATTGGAAAATGTGTCCTCAACACAGCCAAAATAGTGCAGTTTAATCATGTCCCCAGGCATGGTGCAATGGTGCAACCACATAAAAACAAACTGGAGGTGGCAGATTAGGAATGGCTTTAGTCCTGCAGCTGTGCTGAGGGGGATTGAAACAGGGCAGTAACATTGCTGGGGGAAAGGCTTTCCTCTAATCTCTTTCAGTAGTTTCAGCTGGGCAGATAAGCCCCCCAAACACATGCAAAGCTCTGCCTGAGTCTGCAAAACTGAGCTGGGAAGCTCATCACACAAGGGCCGCTCATGAGCTCTGACCCTAGCGCTCTCTGCTTCCCATTGGGCTGGGATGGAAGATCGTGGTGAAACGTTACCCAAAGAGTTGGAAACCTCAGAAAGGTCTGTATGGATTTTCAGCCTTGGTTGGAGGTTGATGGTTCACATTTGATCTAAGCCTGCTTGCCAATATCTGGGGCCAGATCCTTCCCCAAGTCTTCTCCCAGGGGTGGCGCTCTGGATCCCCGAGGGGAAAAACACTACTCAGTGGTTCCTATGGACCAATCGAACCTCGCAGCCTCACCTGGAGGTGTAATCAGTGACTCCACCCTCCCAATAGCATGCATGGCAAAGGGGGCGTGGAGGCAGTGCTGTAATAGGTAGCAAATCTCCCCCAGCTTCTCAGTCTGGAGGGGTGGAAAGGCTTCTGCCTTGCTGAGGGGTAGTTGGGAAGGTGCTGAATTGGCTGGAGGATGATCTGAAATGGACCTGGTGAAGGTGAGCCCATTATGGCTGAAGGGACAATAGGGTGGAAAGAGAAGCTCATGCTCCCCAGCGATTCCCCCACTCATAACAGAGCTAGTTTGGTCTTCCTCCCCCCACATCCTGGGTTTCCCCTTCCCCGGAACAGCAGCTTCACAGAGGTCAGCCAGGCTGTAGCAATGTATAGGGGGCCTCCAGGGGAGCCAGATGTGCAGAGGGGCTGGTGATGGGAGCAAGGAACTCCTTAGTGAAGGGGTGGCCAAATTGTGGCTCTTCAGAAGTGAATATGTGGCTCCTTGTATAGGCACTACTACGGAGCTGGAGCTACAGGCACCAACTTTCCAATGTGCCGGGGGGTGCTCAGTGCTCACTCCCTGCCTCTGTCACAGGCCCCTGTCCCCACTCCACCCCTTCCCCTTCCCTCCCCTAAGCCTGCCATGTCCTTGTTCCTCCCCCATCCCCTCCAGAGCCTCTTGCATGCCACGAAACAGCTGATCGGGAGGTGTGGGAAGGCACTGATCTGCATGGCTGTTGGTGGGTGGGAAATGCTGGAGGTGGATGGTGGGAGCTGATGGGGGCGCTGCTGACATACAGTAATTCTTCACTTAAAGTGAGTTCAATCTGTGAGGGGGCCAGTTGGGGATTGGTCCTGCTTTGAGCAGGGAGTTGGACTAGATGACCTCCTGAGGTCCCTTCCAACCCTAATAATCTATGATTCTATGAAAGTCATCCTGGTTAATGTTGTTTCATTGTTATGTTGCTGATCAATTAGGGAACATGCTCATTTAAAGTTGTGTAATGCTCCCTTCTAAGGTCATTTAGCAGCTGCCTGCTTTGTCTACTGCTTGCAGGAAGAGCAGCCGGTTGCAGCTAGCTGGTGGGTGCTTGGAAGCAGGGTAGACCAGCAGCCCCCTATCAGCTCCCTGCTCCCCTAAGTTCCCTGTGTAGCAGCTGCCTGCAGTTCAGCTGTCCCTCCCCCCACTGCCATGTGCTGCTCCTGCCCTCTGCCTTGGAGCTACTCCCCGAGACTCCTGCTTGCCGTGGGGGCAGGGGGAGGGAAGGAAGAGGGGGGCTAATGTCAGGATGTCCCCCTCCTGCACCCCACTTACCCCATCTTCCATAGAGCAGGGGGGACACATCAGGGCTCAGGACAGAGGGAGCTTGCAACAGCTGCTGTCTCAGCAAGCTGATCTCATTAACAGGGCAGTGTAATTAAGAGAAATGCACGTATCTCCCCCCATTCCTGCTGCCTTGTAAAGTCAGAGAGTTAACCCCTGAGGGCTTAGTCAATTGCTAGTTCATCATTTAGCAGTAAGGGAAATGTCCCACCCTCTGACTCCTCCACCTCAGGGTATGGCTACACTTGGAATGTCCAGCGCTTTGAAGTGTGAGTGTGGTCGGAGCGGCAGCGCTGGGAGAGAGGTCTCCCAGCGCTGCACATAAACCACATCCTCTACGGGTGTAGTGTGCAGCGCTGGGAGCCGTGCTGCTGCCCTGATTACACTGACGCTTTACAGCGCTGTATCTTGCAGCGCTCAGGGGGGTGTTTTTTCACACCCCTGAGCGCGAAAGTTGCAGCGCTGTAAAGTGTGAGTGTAGCCATACCCTTAACCAACCTTCACAGTCATCATCACGGTGTATCAGCATTAAATTGTTTGTTTAAAACTTATACTGTGTGTGTATATATGTATAATATAGTCTTTTGTCTGGTGAAAAACATTTCCCTGGAACCTTACCCCCTCATTTACATTCATTCTTATGGGGAAATTGGATTCACTTAACATCGTTTCGCTTAAAGTTGCATTTTTCAGGAACAGAACTACAATGTTAAGTGAGGAGTTACTGCATTACTGGGGCTCTTTGGCAATGCACATTGGTAAATTCTGGCTCCTTCTCAGGCTCAGGTTGGCCCCCCCTGCCTTAGTGGAGCCCTCCAGCAGCTCCCCATGTAGAGAGGTTGCTGGCCAGAAAAGTTCAGGAGTCCCTAATGGGCTCAGAGCGACAGCAATGAACTAAGAAGGACCTAACCCCACTGGCTAGAGCAGGATGGGCTACATGTCCCAGCCAGTGCTGCTGGCTAACCTCACAGGAAATGCTTGCATAGATGAGCTGATCGAGAATATTTACCCACAGCTGCCCACCATCATTTCCCTGCTTCCAAAATAAACACACAATTAGTGCTAGGAAGATACTGGAGTGATTTATGCTGCAGCAGTGATTGCCTTTTCTCTCCCTCCTCTCCCCAATTACAGAATTAGTGCTAGAGGGAAGCAAGGGTGGCCCTTTGGCTGATGAGGGGAGGGATGGGATGGGAGGGTAATTAATGGGTAATTGTCACAGTTGCAGGGTAATTGCACATATATTCCCTGTTTGTGGTCCCTCAATGGCTCCCATTTACAGGTTTCCAACTCACAGTCATCACCTCTCCTGGGTGCAGACCTGTGTCTCATTCCTTCCTGACCATGGGTTTAAGGCTGCACAGCTCCCTGCGTACACTGTGATATGCCCAGCGAGCCAGTCTAGCTAGGAGGCCAGTGCCTGTGTTTTGTTTTCTCTCCAAGGGAGATGACCAGTGTATTTGTTACCACCCAGCAGCTCCTTCTAAGAAGCTCATTTATTCTTAAGCTAAAAGCACTGCAGAGAAAGCGTGTAAAAGAACTGTCTACACACATGCTAAAGCCTACCAGAGATCACCCCAAGCTCCACCGGAGGGCTGTGGTAGGTGTCAGTCCTTCAAATCCTGTAACTGGGTTTTCCCTGGAGTCACAACTTCACATCAGTCTTTAGCTCAGACTCCAGACTGGGCACCTTGTTTCTTTACACAGCTGTAGCTTTTGATCTTCAGTTCCCAGGGAACAAGGGATCACCAGTGGAAGATGCGCTCAGGTTACAGCTGGGTTTTTTTGCATAAGCAGAGGTGTGGAATAACCCAGTCCCCTGGGATTTCCCAGGAAATCCATTTAACATGCACTGCCCCCAAAGTCCAGGCTTGTCTGCCATATTCCAGTATACTATTTACACTTCTCATATCTCACATCTGTCACTGCAGTAACCTGCCTTCCTGCAGCATGTTCAGAGCACAAGGACTGTGAGACCCATGGCTAAGCAGGGCTGTTACTTGAAAGCTGCTAATGGTTGCAACCAATGAAAAGTCATTTATTTAAAACATTTCCATACTGGTGTTCTTAGTAGAAACACATTTTTCATTAACAGGAGCCAAATATTAGGCTCCAAAATCTACAGTCAGAGCTAAATAAGGAGCCTGGAAGAGAATTTGAAGGGAGCTTCTGATTCAGGCTGCTTATAGAGGCAACTGAGGCCAAAATAGCTGAAAGGGACTGTATCTATTGGGTGGTCACCTGCTCCTGCCCTGAGGGGCTTAGAACAGCCCAGCAGAGGGCTGTGATGGGGGCCAGCAGCTCCCAGGCTGATTGGGGAAGTAGGCACAGCTGGGAGCCACACCCCAAACAGACCACAGCCGGCCCCTATATAAAGGCTTTGAGTCAGAAGCAGAGACGTACTCTCTGTTTGTAGAGGGAGAAGGGAAGATACCTGGTGGGGGAGCAGGGCTGGGAGAAGGCTAAGGTTGCTGGGGCACTCTGGCCTGGAAAATCTCAGGCTGTGGCCTAGTCTAAGGCCAATTTGGTACTGGGGTTGTAGAGGGCAGCCTATGGGTAGGCTGAGGCGGCAGGTCTGTGGTGAGTGGCTTATACTGCAGTCTGTCCCAGGGAGCGGGGGCTAGCTGGTGACTGGCAGTAGCTGGTGACTGGGGTGGGGTGGGGGTTCTCCAGGGAGGAGAGACCCTGAGAGTGAGGGGTTACTGCTAGGGAGCAGCACCCCAGATAATGGGGCACCAGAATCCAGGGAGGGATGTGGGGGCCCTGTGGTAGTGGGACACCGGCCTGCAGGGGGTGCTCTGGATGCTGGATGAGCTAATTCCTGAGGCTACCAGAAGGAGGTGCTACAATGGTGACTCCTGCACCTTTACAGGGACTCTCAATTCTGGTTCAATTTTTAGTCCAAAATTTGGACCTCAATTTTTGGGTGCACACCTGGAGACACCTTAAACACCCTCCCTCTGAAAATGATACCTTTAAGGGTCTGCCTACACTGCTAACGGGAGTGAGCTGCCCAGCCCAGGCAGATAGACTTGCTCGAGCTAGCACATTAAAAATAGCAGTGTGAACGTTGCAGCTTGGGCAGAAGCTCAGGTTCACAAGTGCACCCGAGCCCCCAGGCTTCAGAGCCCAACTTCCAGTCTGCATGGGAACATCTATTCTGCTATTTTTAGTGTGCTAGCTGCAACCCTGCTAGCGTAAGTCTGTCTGCCTGGGCCGGGATGCTCATTCCCCTGCAGTGGACGCCTAGCCAAAGGTCTCTCGAGTTAATATCCAGGAACTAAGGCAGCTAAACTCCCCAGCTGTTTTTATGAAGCCTGGCTTCTGCACAAGTTCAGGATCTGCATAGTAGTCTCTTGTTTCTGACACGTGTGACCCTGGGATATAAACGTGGGGAAAATTTTCCCTTTGAGCCAAGGACCATCTTTTTGTTCTGTTTGTACCACACCAGATGCAGTGGGTGGGGCCCTGAAGCAGTAACACAATACTCATTATTTTCCTTTTTCAGGATATGTGTGCACCCTCCAGCCTGGGGCTGCACACACTGTGAGAGAAGGGGTTTATTTTAGGACAACTGGTTTCCACTGGATTTCTTTATTTTGAAAGAGGAAAAGATCTAGGAGGAGGCAGAGCAGGACCCAACCTGCCAATTTGGCCTAGCCTAAAAGAACAAGCAGTGCTTGGGCAGTGGTATTTTAAACATGCGCTGAATTCTTAGTGATCTGTAAAGTGGCCATAATCAGCCAGCTGCAGTTCCAAGTATAGTGGCTGCTGCAGACACCAACAAAGCTCTCCTTTTCCAGGCAGCGATTCTGGGATTTCCTTGAGAGGCTCAATGAACATGCATTAAAACTCTCCCCTCTGATTCTTAGTCATAGTTAATTTCTGCAAGGTTGTGCAGGCTGGCAGCCACTGAACTTTACATGGCAGACCTCTTTTGCAGCCTTATTCTCCTGTTCAGCGTGTTGTTCTGTTTGCTACCATGCTGAGGTGGGCCACGCTGCATCCGGCCAGCTGAGGCTGGGGTCTGAGGATGAATCAAAGGGAAATTTCTGGTTTTATTAAACAGGCTTGAAATTTCGTGAGCTGCTTGTGTAAGATCTTGGCCCCAAATGGTTTGACCATATTTCCTGCCTGCCCTTTTGAGCGACGGTTGTTATGATTAATTGTATTCCTATAGCCACTATGAGCCCTAGTCATGGACCACAACCCCATTGTACTCGGTGTTGTGGTCTCTCAGCACAGTATCTGTTACAAGGTAGCAATCACCCCTGGGCAATTGACCCCTTGGGTTTGGGACCCAGCCCAGAACTCAACCAATACAGTTGGGTTGACATCTGGAGACTAAGACTCAAACCTTCCCCCATCACCCACACACCAGGATCCTGAAGGGACATGAAGTTCCATGTAGGACTCATCACTGTGTGCACATGAGCCTGCATTGTGGCTAAACTCACATCTCAGCAGCACATGTGTGTCCCTTCAGCTGCTGCTTCCCATGCTCCTACATTATAAAATATTAGGGTTGGAAGGGATCTCAGGAGATCATCTAGTCCATCCCCCTGCTCAAAGCAGGACCAATCCCCAGACAGATTTTTTTACTGTAGTTCCCTAAATTGTCCCCTCAAGGATTGAGCTCACAATGCTGGGTTTAGCAGGCCAATGCTCAAACCACTGAGCTATCCCTCCTCTCATTTACTGTTAGACTAAATATGCTCTGGATCTGCCATAAAAGTCACTTGCATGTTTTTTGGGGTGGCTGGGGAGCAGCTGTGCGATTTGGAAAATCTGGGGACCCCAGACCCCTTGGTCTGTGGTGCTGTGAGTTTTGAGGACAACTTTGCAGAATTTTGGAGACTTTGGGGGAACCCCCAGGCCCAGGCAGGCCTATCTGTTGGATCCTGCCATCACATCTGTCACTGTCTTGGCTGCTGCTGGGAATCTGATCCACAACACTCCCTTTAAATAATAGCATACAGCACCCTGGCAGTGCTGACAGACCTGCTAGCTCCACAGGCCGCATGGTCTCCTCACTGGTGCCCTCTGCCGGCTAGGGACCTGCAGAAGTCCCTGGTAATCAGCTCCGTGTTGGTTTATTAGACAACAGCAGAAGCAGAGATTAGAATAAGCAGCCCAGAACAAGAGCGATACACAGCTTAGCAAGATGCAAAGAACTGGAGGGTCTGTAACATGATGCCGAATGCATTGAATAAGGTTCTGGACTGGGGATTGGTCAGCAGTCCAGGAGGATTTGGCATTTTGTTGAGTGGTTTCTGATCAAGCAGCAGCAAGAGGAGAATCTCAGAAGGTTTGGGTCTGGACAAGTCCCCACACACTCACACCCCCACAAACCTCTCCTTCCTGGGTTAGTCCTCCTTCCAGGCCTGTGTCTCCTACAGCAAAAAGCTAACAGGCTGATTCTCCGTTGCCATGCCCTGTGTGTCGTCCTTCACGCGTCCAGTGAGTGTGAGATGTTCCTAGACCAGAACGCATTTGTAATGATGGTGTAACTGACTCAAAATGCAGGGCAATGGAGAACCAGGCCCTAAATCTTTTACATGGCACAGGGCGATGGATGACCATTGCTTAGAGTCAAAGAAACTCAGAGGAACTCAAGTAAACACACTGCTAAATTGGCTTAATGGAAGTGGCCTTGCTGCAGTGCTAATGCTTGGGAATGGGGAATTCAGTCCCACACCATGGCGAAGCAAAGTCTTTTAATCAGCCGTAGTGGGAAAGAATGGGTCCTTTCCTCTCAGGTTGGGTTGAGAAAGTGCCCAGGACTTTTTCTTGCCTGGAATGGAAGCTTGTCATAGAAGCAGAGAAACTGGAGTTGGAAAAATACCTTTCTAGAAAGCCCAGACCATCCCCTGTCTATGGAGGATTGTTCCTTACACTGTATTTTCATAGGTTTTAAGGCCAGAAGGGACCATGATGATCGTCCGTTGGACCTGCTGTATGATCCAGACCAGAGAATGCAACCCTGTGATTCCTGCAATTGATCCTCAGGGGTGGCTCCAGGCTGCAGCACGCCAAGCGCATGCTTGGGGCGGCAAGCTGCAGGGGCCGCTTTGCCAGCGCCGCGAGGGTGGCAGGCAGGCTGCCCTCGGTTGCTTGCCTGCAGAGGGTCCGCAGGTCCTGCGGCCTTCCTGCAGTGCTTGGGGCGGCAAAATTCCTAGAGCCGCCCCTGTTGATCCCAACACCTTGCAGTTGGACAAGAGCACATCAAGTCTGGAGCATTCACCGGTGCTTTGCCTCGCCTAGTTTTAAATGCCACATTTGGCACTTCCCAGGGGAAAATATTCCAGAGTCAGATACATGGCAGCATTGCTAGCACTCAATTCTTCTGGCACTAGAATACTCTAAATAGGGGGAGGAAATATTTTTGCCCCAGGACACCAGTGCAAAGCCCCACCCTTCAAACAGAGAGGCAGTTGCACATCCACCACTTTGTGCCTAGTTACTATGGCAGTGGTTTCTTCGGCAGCCAATTTATAGCTCTCTGGGCCCAGTTCTCTACTGATCAACTGTCGTCATTTATGTCCATGATCTGATAGTATTTTATATCTACTTTGCACTGGGGGTCAGTGACTGCACAGAGCAAGCCAAGGGAGAGCCAGACACTCCAGCTCTTTATTGTGATCTCCAAGTGGCAATGCTCACTGCTCAGTCAGCGTCTCCTTTGCTTGGCCTCTGGCCTTTATGAGATCTCTCACACACTCGCACCCCAATTGCAGGAAGGGACCCCAGGATAATGATCCAAGAAGCATGGGCTGGCAGGGAGCTAACGGCTTCCGTAGTGTCTGCGCTTCCAGCAATTGTAATTTCTCTGGGGGCAAGCCTGGTGCTTGGTGCACTTCAGATTCACTCATCACTCTGAGCCTTGTAGGACAAGGTTACCAGCAAGAGACTGTGGTGGTTTGTACTAGTGGCTGGCTGGACAATGCAGCTTCAGCCCAGAGGCTCATGTGCTGCATGACAGGCACCTTCTTGGCTGACAGACTGAGGGACTGAACCAGGGACCCTACAAGCATAAGCACCTACAGTTTGAAATAAAGAGCCAAAGCTCCATAGCCGGGGGCTGTAAAAACTCATTTTTCCTGTGGACCAACCTAGAGGGGCACGCTTACCACACTCCGCAATAGGTTACACGTGTGCACCAGTGGGGCCGTTTATCATTGAGTTACAGGAACTTCAGTGCTGGGTTGGAGGCAGGGCAAGAACGCAGCATCTCTGCTCAGACACAATGAGGGGAACAGGGAGAGATGCCAAGATACTATGGAGTATAGGGGAGAATGTGCAAGAACAAATATTGGGAAGACCAGACGCCAGCATGGACCCCATTTTATGTATCATGTTGATTATGGTAGTGGCTAGGGGCCTCCTGCGAACGGAGCACTTTTGTGCTGGGCAGAGGCTGTGGGCTGGGGAGGTTCTCTCCTGCACGTTTCTGGGTCCAGAGGATGCTGGGGATCAAGTGATCCATCCCCGGTCGCCCATTCCCAGTTCTGGCAAAGAGAGGCTAGGGACACCATCCCTGCCCATCCTGGCTAATAACCATTGATGGACCTGTCCTCCATGAACTTACCTTGTCCAGGTAGGATAGAATCTTGTGGCACTTCCTTCTTCAGTATAATAATGAATTCAGTAGCTCTGTCTAGGTATCCCAGCTCTGAACACCCTATTTTATGGCACAGCAGGTAACCATGATACACACAAACATGAAAATAAAATCAAAGGTACCCCATCACAGAATGTATTTGGTTTGTTTCTTTTGACAGGAGTAGCTCAGGTTTAATTACTTATAGTACTTCAGAGAATACCAAGAGATGTTCTGTCATGTATTTTGTAAAAGTAACAGAACCTTAAGAACAGCACTGTGATGTCAAATCACTGCAGAGAAGCAGGGCATGCGATGGAAGGGTTTGGGGGTTTTGAGTGTGATAATAACACAGTGGGATTTTTCAAGGATTTTGTGTTTATATCAGCCTCTTTCATCCAGCTGGAGCCAAAATCATGTTCACATATTTTATACAGGAGTCCTCTCACGCACTAATGAAAGGCAGCTGCTTCTGGAGTGGGACACAGCAGCTGTGTAACAGTGCATCAGAACACAGCACAACAGTGTAGGCAGCAGGTGAAAAAATAATGTTATAGCCCAGGAAAGCTCAGGGGGAATTTAAGGCGGCAGAGTGAAATTACCCAAAACAGAACCTGGCCAGGATACTGACACAGGGAAGGGGCACTTCCTGTTCTCCAGTACAGAAGGTTAATTTCAGGTTCACTTTCCTCCCCACTCGCATAGACAGCCAGGGGAAGGGCTGCTGGAGAGGCAGAAGTGGGGAGAAGGTGAGCTCCCGTTGGGGGATCTTTTTGTTATATTCAGCCGAAGTGATTATCGTTTGTCAGTTTTCATTTGAGGGTTTCCTTATTTACATTTTTTTTCTTATTGTCAGTTTTGACTGGATGGCTCAGACATGTGGTGGGGGTGGGGGTGGGGTTTAAATAAAAAAAACAACTGGAAAACTCAAATTTTCAGAAATTAGGGGGAAATTCAGTCAAAAACAGGATGAGAAATGTTGAAAAAAGGACCCATTTTGAACTCAAATAGAACGAAATCATCTTCAATACAGTTGCAAAATTAATAACAAGAATTCAGCCTGATCCATGCAAGTGTGACATGACTTCAGTGGAATTACTCCTAATTAATGCTGGCATACAGTAAACACCACTGCAGTCACACTGGTTGGTAAGAGGAGACTCTGGCCCTGAGACTTTATCGTGTATTAGAACATAAGAAAAGTTGTACTGGGTCAGATCAAAGGTCCATCTAGCCCAGTATCCTGTCTACAGACAGTGGCCAATGCCAGGTACCCCAGAGGGAGTGAACCTAACAGGCAATGATCAAGTGATCTCTCTCCTGCCATCCATCGCCATCTTCTGATGAACAGAGGCTAGGGACACCATTCCTTACCCAGCCTGGCTAATAGCCATTAATGGACTTAACCTCCATGCATTTATCCAGTTCTCTTTATTCCTTCCCTTAGCCCAGAACGCAACATCCCCATCGGTCTGAAAGTGTCTGCTGCACACACCATTAATGTGCCAGGCTTTGGGGGAAAGTTGAGGGCACGTTTCCAGGATAGTGCAGGAGTGGAAAGGAGATGTTTCTGTTGCTTTGAATTGCTGGGTGGCTGAATTAATTTGTCGCCATTCATGACGGTTTAATGGTGATGGTGGGCTAAGCTTACATGTTATTGTGGCAACTGCCATCTTGGCTGACATCAGCGATCGACCTGAGCTAAAAATGTGAGTTTCTATAGCAGGGGCTGGAGCAGAATTGCATCCTCTGTAGATCATGCACAGAGGAGGATGTATAACACTCACTAACCATTATGCAAATATGTTGTAATTATTGTTATGTTATAAAACTAATTGTCAGGGAGATTCAAGCTTTCTATCTGGGTCGTTTGTTTATTTGTTAGTATTGTTTCAAGCTAAAGAAAGAATCAAAACAAAAGAACATTGACTGGTGTTCAAGCTGTGGGGTCACTAGGAACTCTGGCGATGCTGAGTGTGCCAGAAACTCTTGAGAATGCTCTAGACCAGTGGTTTGCAAACTGGGTTGGGACCCCAAAGTGGGGTCACCAGGGCCAGTGTTAGACTTGCTGGGGCCCAAGAGCTTCAGCCGGCAGTGGCAGGGCTTGGGATCCGTTCCCACTCTGCCCGGGCTCATGTAGTAACTTTTGTTATCAGAAGGGGGTCATGGTGCAATGGAGTTTGAGAACCATAGCTCTAGACATTAAGAAGACGACAAGGATGGCGTCTGTTGATTTAATCTTAATCCCTCAGGGTTCTCAGAATATGTATCTGTTCTGGCAGCCAGGGAAACAGAGTTTAGTAAAGCAGAGGAGGTCAAAAGCATCTAATCTATAAAGACAAGGACATGACAGCCTTTGACACTTTCTCAGCCAAAACAAGTCTGGTCTCCCAAGCTGGAGTGAAAACTCCCTTGATACTTCAAGATATCAGTTTAGTCTTCAAGAGAGTTAGTGTAAATGCTTCCTCCATGAGTGCTGATCATAGCCAGAAAGGAACTTATCTCTTGGAACAGTGTCTAGTCGTGTGTCGTGCCATAATGTTATGCCTGCATATTTAAATGTCTCAATCTCTTAAACAGAACAGGAGCTTATCGTGTCACACAATATATTTTTAAAACAGCAAGAAAGGGGGGCAATTTTGTGATGTGTTTGGCAATGAAGTATAAATATGAGCGCAGTTAAGTGGATACCTGCAATATATTGTAGGTCACGTGTAACAAATCTATGGACAGAGATGACTTTTCCATATGGAAAGAATTGTAAGTGTCTGTTTTTCTTAAGGGAAAAAATGGCTCTTTTATTACAGTCTCCAGATCTCAGAATCATGGGATAAACTCTAAGCAGTAGTCCTAGATTCCCTCAAGGACAATGCAGATGGGAGCCTGGGAAAGTTTATATTTATGCACAGTCAGCTATATGCTGCATTACAGAACATTCCCTTACAATGAAGATTAGGAGCATAAGAAGGAAGAATTCTGTGCACTGCTACAGGCTGGGGACCGACTGGCTAAGCGGCAGTTCTGCAGAAAAGGACCTGGGGATTACAGTGGATAGGAAGCTGGATATGAGTCAGCAGTGTGCCCTTGTTGCCAGGCAGGCCAATGACATGTTGGGCTGCATTAGTAGGAGCATTGCCAGCAGATCAAGGGAAGTGATTATTCCCCTCTATTCGGTACTGGTGAGGCCATGCCTGGAGTACTGCATCCAGTTTGGGGCCCCCCACTACAGAAGGGATGTGGACAAATTGGAGAGAGTCCAGTGGAGGGCAACAAAAATGATTAGGGGGCTGGGACACATGACTTACAAGGAGAGGCTGAGGGAACTGGGGTTATTTAGTCTGCAGAAGAGAAGAGTGAGGGGGGATTTGATAGCAACCTTCAACTGCATGAAGGGGGTTTCAAAGACAATGTAGCTAGGCTGTTCTCAGTGGTGGCAGATGACAGAACGAGGACCAATGGTCTTAAGTTGCAGGGGGGGAGGTCTAGATTGGATATTAGGAAACACTATTTCACTAGGAGAGTGGTGAAGCACTGGAATGGGTTACCTAGGGAGGTGCTGGAATCTCCATCCTTGGAGGTTTTTAAGGCCTGGTTTGACAAAGCCTTGCCTGGGATGATTTAGTTTGTGCTGGTCCTGCTTTAAGCAGGGGATTGGACTAGCTGACTTCCTGAGGTCCCTTCCAACCCTACTATCCTATGATTCTGTGAACAGCCAGATTGGATCAGACTCAAAGTCCATCTAGCCCAGTGTCCTGTCTTTAACAATGGCCAACAACAGATGCTTCAGAGGAAGGTGTAAGAACCCAGCAGCAGCAGTTGTGGAGTAATTTTCTCCTGCAGCATCCTGGTCTCAGTAGTTTGACACTGGCTTATGCCCTAAAGCAGGAGGTTTAATAATCCTTCCAGAATTTGTTATCATGAGTTAAAAATATATATTGCATGACATAATGTGCTCTGATGGGTAATCATCCAGCACAGCTCAGGTCAGGGTGTTTGTGCACACAGATACATACGCACATACTCCCATTTTCAGCCAGATTTCCAAAGGGGCTTCAGACCAACTTTTCAAGGACCGAGCAAGCTCTCCCTCCCCGACCCCCTTGGGATGCTAATGGCCAGATTTTCAAACCAGGTGAGCACACCGTGTGCAGAGCTCTTAAATTATGGCCATTGCGTTAAGTTCTAAAATGGATGTATAATAATAAGATAGATGAGGTGACATGACGTCCCCAAGATCACACAGCTAAGAATAGGAGCCACGTGTCCTAACTCCAAGTCCAGTGCCTTTTGCCAGGCACACAACTCGAGCCCCAACCCAAAATAATTTTTACCTTAAGAGAATCCAAGATCCAGACCTGAACATCATTATGATCACATCAAGGTCCTTATCAACCACATACAAGCACTCGCTACTTCTTTGTGCTTAGTACCACCACTGGGGTTCCTTGTATATATTACAGGCATCTAATAACAGGTAAAGGCATGTTGGAAATTAAGGGAGGATGATCAGAGACAAGCAACCCAAAATTAGTAGAGGACAAGAAAAACTTGTTCACTAGGGAAGATTAAAAGAGCCAGATATCTGTCGATTGGGTGAACAATGGCAATAATATTAATCTCATATTCTAGATGCTTTCCAGACTTCACCGATTACTCCATGGAAGAAGATAAATATTATTATTAAAACTGTATGGAGGGCAACAGTTTTGTTTGGCATCCACTTTTGACATTTTGAAATTTGTCTTTGTTCTGCATTGGAAGGAAATCAAAAGCTTTCGAACTTTTTTCAAAATGGAATTGCATCAAAATGGTGGTTTTCTGATCCAGACCCTGAGCTTTTCAATTCTTCTGTCTCAGAAGTGACCAGAGAATGGTCACAGAACCGAAGACATGAAAGCTCTGGACCTCACAGTCCTTCTCGATGAAAATATAAACAAATCCGGTAACGTCTCTGCAAAACGTTTTGGTTCTGACAAAACAATATATTGAACAAATTTTATGTAGTCAAAAATGTTCTGACCAGCTCCAATTCTTATCCCCATTGCTCAGCTGGGCAAATAGAGGCAGAGAAATTAAAGAACTTGACACAAGGTCGCAACACAGCAAATCAGTGGTTACAGCTGGAATAGGATATACGAATCCCAAGCTGTGAGTCTCTTGCTCGGTCCACTTGCCCTTGTTGTCTCTTGCTACCCCATGCTGCATCTCATACTCTCTGATTTAGTTGGGGATTGGTCCTACTTTGAGCAGGGGGTTGGACTAGATGACCTCCTGAGGTCCCTTCCAACCCTGATATTCTATGATCCTACGACTCTATACTGTGCTGTGTCTGGATTAAAGAAAGGTGACATACAACTGTGTACAAATATTTGTGGGATAGTAAAATTAGACCCAGTCAATATTTTTTGAATTTCAAAATTTTGATTAAATTTTGAAATGGGGGATGAGGGGGAAGGAATAGGGAAAAATATCAAACAATTGTGACATAACCTAACTATCCCTGACTGGTTAGAAGTTGCAGTCAGACAGAATCACGGACAAAAATCAGCATACATTCTTCTTAAATGCTTGGGATTCCTGCTGGATCTTTGCATTTGTTGTCTATTCTGCATCTGTTGGTTTTTTATTTCACTAAACCTGGACATATCCCTGATGCAAGGGATGACATGGGAGCAGGACCGGCGCTAGGGGTTTTAGCGCCCTAGGCACAAGGCAATTTTGCCACCCCGTGCGCTGGTCCCGCAGCTCCAGTAGAGCTGCCGCAGTTGTACCTGCGGGAGGTCCACCGGAGCCGCGCGAGCAGCCTACCGTTCACAGCCATGACTCCAGCAGCTCCACCGGAGCCGCCTGCCGCCCCCTCTGGCAAAACACCGCCCACCAATAATCCTGGTGCCCTAGGCGATTGCCTAGGCCACCTAAATGAAAGCACCGGCCCTGTATGGGAGAGAGGAGGCAACCTCGGGATCAGAAGAATACTCCCCAGAGAGCAGAGTATCCTGCATTTTCCTCTGAACTAGTTGTTGATGGAATACTGGGATAGGTGGACAGCTGGGCATTTCTGAAGATCCTGTGGAGCTGGATGCCACTCAGCATCCAATCTTATTAACAGTTGGTTTGGCTGCAGAGTGGCAGGGTGACTCATTTGGCAGGATATTTAAATAAGGGGGGGTGTTAAAATACCTGATTGCTATTGATTTTTCACTCATGCCATAGTCGTTTGCGCTTGACTCTCCAAACCGTTTTACATGATGAAACCATTAGGAGGAGACTGGCTGGCGGGGCTGGGGCGATAGTCTGTTTGTACTTATCAAGCTGGCTGCTCTGGTTTATCCCCATGTTTCATGCAACATTAGCTGTAAAGAGCCTGGGCAGACTTGTTAAATTTCCTAAGAGTGAATAACAAGCAGAAAATCCCATGATCCAAAGGCATATGAAATGATAAAAGGTATGGGTCCGGTCACCATTGACAGTGGAAATGAGATGCAGATGGAAGTCTGGACCTGTTCAGAGCAAACAGTTGCAGTAACTCATTGGAATGGAAAAGTGTTATTGGTTTTCAATTAATGCCCTTGCTATTAGAATTCCATTAATGACTAAACACGGTTTCCACTTTTGACAGTGTTATTAGGTTAAGCTTCATTTCAGATGCAATAGCCCAACATAAATGGCTTGTGCTGTATCCTGTTATTAAGTGGTAACAAAATTTAAAAAATCAAAAGCAGCACAGAGGTTGAATTATGAGGCTGAAATCATTATAGGCACTGACTTAGAATTCTTTCTGTCTGTCTGCAGGAATCACTTCCCTCATTTCTTTGCCTATAAACATGGCAAAAAGTCGTACACCCTGATTAATGTTGCTAAGACTTACCCTCAGATTGCCCTCTGGGAAAGCCCAACCTTTCACCCCCTTTGGTTCCCTGTTGCCCTGCCCCAAAGCAGTGGCTATTGCTGGTTCTTAGTACCACTGAGGCTTCCATATGGAGAAGTCCATGCTGGCCAAGTCTGAGCCAAGACATTTCCTAATGATAACACTTGCTTGGATGCACAATTCCTTAATTATAGCAATACTTTGCGCTTATGGCTCCTTATCTCTGTGGAGCTCAAAGCACTTCGCAGATAATAGTTAATTAGGCCTCTCAGCATCCCCTTGTGGTAGGTATGTCACTTATTATTACACCATTTTTTAAATTAAGAATGGAAAGGATACACAAATTTCCCAGGGCCATACAGCAGATCTCTTGAAGGCCCCTACAATTAGACTTGAGAATAGGATTCCGATCTCCCAAGTCTCTGCTGTAACTGCTAGACCACCATCCCTTCCAGACTTATAAAGACAAAAGTATTTACTGTGTAAATATTACTGTACACCTTTTACGCTCACTGGGGTGCTCTGTCCCCCTCTTGTGGTGGCGGGGCCACAAAGATCCTGCGACAGGCTTGGCAGGGAGAGCAGGGTCTTTTAGCTCCAGCAGTTGAGCCAGAGATGTGGCATTACGTTAGTTGCATCTTCCCTGCTTCCCTTGCAAAGGTAGGGCGCTCTTCCAGAGACATAGCCAGAGATTTAGGGTAGGACTTTGGAAAGTGCTTGGTATTGCCCTAACTGTCCTCACACTGAGGTCAATGAAACTCCCACTGACTCCAGTGGGAATAGAGTTAGGGTAATGCACCCATGAAGCCCAAATACCACAAACAGTGGCATAAACACTGACAGATTCATTGGTCCCTGTGCCCACAATCTCTCCATGTTTACTTTCTGGTACAGTCCTCTGCTCCACATTAGGATCTTGTGGGGCTAGACCAATTTAACAATGTGTTAATAATAGACCTGTTGAAGAACCTCCAGAGACTTGCCACTCACCCTAAGTATTGTTTGGATTAAGGTGATAAATGCACATTGCTGTGCTGTACTGATTGTGTTTGTCTCCTTTCTTGTTCCAAGTCCTGACTCTCAAGGTACTTAACCACATGCATAACTTTAAGCATTTGTAAAGCCATGCCCACTCAGTATGGAGCTCTGTCCCTCACTGATTGGGGCTTTACCACCTAGTGACTGACAAGCTACCACAACTTTAGCTAAGAAGGGTGAATCTTTTAACTCAGGCAGTAGAGGCTCATGTATTAAGATCCAGAGGTCCCATGTTGAATTCCAATTGCTGAAGCCCAACCCAGGGGCATCGGCATTACACACGTAGATAGTCCTATTGGCTGCAGCAGGACAACTTGTGTGTTTGGTGTCACTTGTGTGAAAGTGTCTTGCTGAACTGGGGGCCCAGTTAGGGTGACAGGACAGCAAATGTGAAAAATTGGGATGGGGTGGGGGGTAATAGAAACCTATATAAGAAAAAGACCCCAAAATGGGACTGTCCCTATAAAATCGGGACATCTGGTCACCCTAGGCCCAGTCAGTAGTAGGTCCATATGATGTACCATACAGATTTATTCCCCAAAGGCTGGAGTTATTTCCAGATGGCAAACTTTTAATTCAGTAATACGGACAGCCTCAGAGCCACCATTTTTGCAACTAGCATATAAATGAGAGAACGAAAGAAGCAAAATGTCCTTTATTTAGAACATAAGAATGGCCAGACCAGGTCAGACCAATGGTCCATCTAATATCCTGCCTTCCTACAAAGGCCAATGCCAGGTGCTTCAGAGGGAATGAACAGAACAGGGAATCATCGAGTGATCCATCCCCTGTCACCCATTCTCAGCTTCTGGCAAACAGACGCTAGGGACATCTTTGAAAATTATCCCTTTTTTCGGTCAGATGAAATATTCCTCTATGTGCTAGTGGCATTTAGTGACTGTTTAGATTAATCCTCTGGCCCCATTCCCAAAAGGTCCATCTGTATCTTACAGATTTTAGTTTCTGTTGAAAGGACATGTGTAGGTAGCTTTCGGGTCTTTTTTCCTTTCCTTTCCTTTTTTTTTTTTCCCAGTAAAAGAGACACGAGTGTTCTGCAAAACTTTAATGTGAAAGGAAATGTCTTACATTTCTGAAAATACTATAGTAATGAACAGGCAGGAGGTCCTGTGGAAAAACTAGTATCTGATCATGTAATTAAAGACTATATAATAATGCATATGCACAAGAGGAATCTAATTAAGTTTGCCCATGCTTCCTTAATTCTGGCCTTTCCTAACTGTCCAGTGCTTGACTTTGCAACCTTTATATTGACCTAAGAAGATAGATTGTTGTGTGTAATTTTTATTTATATGCCGAGTAATCAGGAGAACTCCCCATCAGAGTGCCCCCTCTTTCCCAGACACTGCATTTGCAGGGGTTGTTGTACTCTAACTTCCCTTACTGTCTGCCATTCTGGTTCTACAGCTGTCTCACCTTCCAGTCAGGCCACTTTTCAGGTTGAGTCCCCTTCCTGGAGTAAAAGAAATGTCCAAACAGAAACCTGTCCCCAAAAGTCTAAAGCCCTTTATGTCAGGCCCCCAGCCCCCACCTGGCACTCATATGTATTTGTCCCTTTCAGTCCCAAGGATTGTACTTCCCCTGTGTGGCGGTGTTGGTGGGCAGATGCAGCCGGAAACACCATAGAAGCAGAAAGTCAAGGACAGCCAGAGAAGCTCTTGTACAATGATCCTATGAGAAAGATGAGAGAGCTTTTTGCTGGCTGGAAAACAAGGCTTAGAATAATGAGCAAAAAAAATGTCTCCTGATTGAGTCCTACTTTGTTCAGAGAAACAAGACTTTGTATAGTTTTTGAAAATAAACAGAATTGCCACAAGAAGACACCTGACTCCTCCATCAATTTCTTCTCTTACTGGAAGCAACCTTCAAGACCCTGAATATTGACTAACTGCTAAGATCAGAAGGGGTAACAATCTGTTAGCCCACATAATTAACGCAGTGCTCCTCTACCATTTCCCCCCTCCTCCAGTATCCTTAATACCATCAGCTGTTTAAAAAAATCATCCCAAACTATTTTAAAGTAAACATTAAATTTTAAAAAAATCAAAATCCCCAGCTCTTAGCTCCCCAAATCACATTAACAGAACCTCAAAATATGAAAAACTACTTACCTGTAATAAAGTAAATGCCATATATGAGAGAGGCTATCAATAAATTGGCA
Source organism: Chelonoidis abingdonii (assembly GCF_003597395.2). Lineage (NCBI taxonomy): Eukaryota > Metazoa > Chordata > Testudines > Testudinidae > Chelonoidis > Chelonoidis abingdonii. The sequence continues at coordinate 14,425,449 of NC_133793.1, read as the reverse complement.
CACATAACTTGGTGGATTGTACTGAAATGTCTTAGAGGAGGAAGTTGGGGGATTAAATTGCAATTAAATGACTTCAGACAAGTCCAGCCTCCATGAGATAACGAGGCAGGTCATTAAGTGAAAATGACTTTAACAAAATTCTGTCTGAGCTGGGACTTTCCATTTGAGCTGCTTCGAAGGTCTCTCCCATCTCAGAGCAAATTCAAAAGGAGCAGAGAAACCACTGAAATTCACAAAGCAAAACAATGACAGAGTGATGTTAATTAATCTCAATGTGATTAAGAAGTTGGAGGAGATGGGAAATCTAAATGTGTGACAATTACTTTTATTTATCCATTTTATAATGAAGTGCTAGCAGGGGTGAAAGTGAGCCGGTACGGGCCGGTGCTCTATCCCGGTAAGAACCCACATTGTCCCATACCCAGCCCACATTAAAGTGCCACCCTTTTAAATCAACACGGAAGCCCTTGGGATGCTGACCCCAGCCCTGCCCCTTACACCTGACACCCTGCCCCTTCTTGGGCCAGAGGCTGCCCCCCCGGTAAGTGTCCTCAGTTACTTTAACCCCTGAGTGTTAGCAAGGAAGTTTCTCCGGAGACCCAGCCAGACACTGGTTATTTTCCAAACTCCATCTGCTCTGTACAGTCGCCTGCCATTACAGCCTCAGCAGTGAAAGGAGAAGCACAGTTTCTTAGCAGTATCGATGGGGATAACTCTGGATAGTTGTGCTAGTAATGCGTGCTATACTGTACGCTAAGTATAGCTCTTTTATAGCACTTTCCATCAGCAGATCTCAACGTGCTTTACAAAGGAGGTTGGTATCATTATCTGATACTGTCAGTATCATCGGACACAAGGCTGTTAGAAGAGGCTGACTTCTGACTCAACATGCAAACTTTCTCTTTCTTTCTTAAAAAAAACCAATGGAACCTTGTTGTAACCATTAGAGAGAGAGCTGGTGGATTGGCAGAAAAAATATTTGTTCACTCAAGACATTTTTTAAAATCAAAAAAATTGCAACGTGTCAATTCCATAGAGATTAGATAGCTCCATAAATCACTCAAACTGGTTTGCTCGTCCTGTGTGTATGATAATGTGGACACACTGGTGTTGTCAAGTGCCGTTCATCATGTTGTAAAAAAATGGCAAGATTCTTCTTGATTGGCTGGCTCAGGGGATTGGCAATGGGCTAGAAAGCCTTGTTCCTTTGCCACAGTCTGGTAGCATCCAAAACTTAATATTAGCATGGCCTATGTAACACAGATACCTTTACTATTATCAGCTGTGGTATAGTAACACCAAGGAGCCCCAACCTGAGCTCATGGGGAGAGGGATAGCTCAGTGGTTTGAGCATTTGGCCTGCTAAACCCAGGGTTGAGAGTTCAATCCTTGAGGGGACCATTTAGGGAACTGGGGCAAAAATGTGTCTGGGGGTTTGTCCTGCTTTTGAGCAGGGGGTTGGACTAGATGACCTTCTGATTCTGTGATTATGGCCCCATACGCTGAGCTCTCTACAGATAGATACTCCCTGTCCTGAAGAGCTTAAAGTCTACATATCAGATGAGAGACAAAAGTAGATACAACAACTAGAGGTGTTTAAAAATGTTTGATGGAACCCTGGAAAATGCAGTTTTATCAAAATGAGTCAGGGGCTTGTGTCGCTTTGTCAACATTTTTGAGAACAAAGTTTCAAAATGATTTTCCCATTTTCTTTCAAGGCTCCGGGGGGATATGCTTGCTCTATATAAATATATCAGGGGGATTAACGTTAGGGAGGGAGAGGAATTATTTGAGCTTAGTACTAATGTAGGCACAAGGACAAATGGGT
>NC_133793.1:14347380-14423229 GCF_003597395.2 Chelonoidis abingdonii | reverse complement strand
GTTAGGGGTTGTTATAAAAGTGGATGGGTAGGGTTCTGTGGCCTGCTTCGTGCAGGAGGTCAGACTAGATGATCATATTGGTCCCTTCTGACCTACGAGTCTATGAATCTAAATGTTTTGTTGAGATAGTGTCAAATTTTTTCTGTGATGCAGTGGTTTGCCCCGTAAAGGGTAGTGGTGCATAAGGGATCAGCCCACCCCTGTCACATGGTACGACCATGTAAGATTTTGAGAGTTCTGAGATATACAAGGACCTAAGGGACATTGTGAGAGAACAGTCCTGGGAATAAGTAGGGTTTGGGAAGAAATCCTGTTACTGTTTCTTTAAGGACCTGAGACCAGGAACCTTGCAGAGTGAGTGGGGCAAATCTCCCCTCTCTCCCAGCCAATTGGGATGAGCTTTAGGAAGGGGACCAGCATATAAGCTGTTCCCTCCCTCATAGAAGAGGAGATGCCAGAGGACAGCACCTGTCTGATGAACCGTTGGAGCCTGGGAACTAATTGGGGAAAAAGGGGGCGTCTACCAGTGGCTTCAGTTACAACCCAGCTCCAGGAGGAGAGCTGGGATGGCTCTCCTGCCTTACAGAGGGAGTTACGAACGGCCTGAACCACAACCACAGCTCCGGGAGACTGGGAGACTCCTGCCTTCAGGAGGGCAGCCAGAAGGACTGTTTGAAATACAGCCCAGCTGCTGGCAGCTGATCCGAAGAAGCTCAGCAGTATCTGCTTGGGAAGACACTGCAAATCCAGGGTGGGAACAGTGGAGGTCACAGAGCCGTGGAAGATGCTGATGAGTCGGGGAAAGGACAGACTAGCCCAAGGAAGGAACAATCCTTTGCCACCTAAACTGGGATCCCTGGGCTGTAACCCAGAGGAGAGGGTGGGCCTGGGTTCCCCTACCTCTCCCCAAGCAAGAGGAGGGAAGTATTGGCTTCAGGATGGAAAGAGGCCAACAATGATGAGTCCCAGGTAGGGGGTGAGGGCCTGGCAGAGAAGCCACTAGATTTTGGTCCTTCTGTTTTGGACTTTTCTGTTAAACCTGGAAGGGAACTGGAATGGGAGGTGACCTGGCTGGAGGACTAGGCCTTGGAAGCTGCAGACCACTGTGGAACGAGGAGTGTGGACAAAGGGTTCCAAGAGTGGGGGAATCCCTGCAGCACCACAGCCTGACACAAGGGGGCGCTCCGATGGTGACCGTGCCTCATAACGTTGGGTTTCAATGTTATGGTTTTGGTTCATTTTTGTTTTGACCTTTATATTACAATATTAGTTTCAATATTATAGAGCTGATATTTAATGTTTTATATCATATTATATGTAACATCTGAACATCAAAATGACACATTTTGACACTACTGAAAGAAATCACTCTTTCTGACTTCAACATTTTCAGCATTTCCATTCCATGACAACATTTTGAAATTGGGATGATTTTTTTTCAAGATGCTGGAATTTTTCAAGATGCAGGCATTTCCTATGGCACAGAAATCCATTTCACTTCAAACGCCGTTTTTTTCCCCCAAACAAAAACTTGAAAAACGTCAAAGAAGAATTTTGATGCAAATGAAAATTTATTTGCATCAAATATTTTGCGAGAGGGGGGGAAAAACAACCAACGGACCTTTCCCAACAGACTGTCATGATGATCCATGATTATAAACAGCCTGTTGGATTCTGTAATGATCTATAACAAATGTGTAACCATTAATCAAAACAGCTGTGGCTCATTCATTAACTCTTTATTAACAATCAGTGGAACTGATGACATAACAGAGATTAGTTAGCCCTGAATCCTCCTGAAGTGCTGTCCTTATAACCTTTCAAGCTGGCTAGAGACATAACCAAGAAGACAAACAAATCACAATTCTGCAGCTCAGAGGCTGGGATCACAAACATCACTTACAGAGAAAATGAGAATAAAATGTTTGACCTTTCTCAGCTTTTCCATCTCGCTGACTCAACCTTTGAAGCCTGCTGCTGTTGTGTTTTTTTTTCCTTTCAAACTGTCTTTATTACAATCCCCTGCGCTCTCATTTTTATACCTGCCACTGGGTAAGCAATTGGCCAGAGACTGAATAGCGCTGGCTCCCTTGAGGAATAGTAAACCTTGGCAGCTGAGTGTTGGTTTTGTAATCCTTGGCCAGTGCATAGAGTTTGAATACCTGTTCCCCGTCCCTATCCCAATCAATAATGCATTGTCCTGGATGGAAGAAGGTTGGGGGGAGACGGAGAGTTGTTTTCCTTCTGTTTCCTTTGTGATATTGTTACGTAGGATCAATGCTACAAGGGGAGAGCAATGGAGATAGACATTGTAAACTGCAGTCTGGGTTTATAGTTTAATTTCATGTTATAATGTAGGTTTTTTTATTAAATCTAGTGTCAGGAAAATACAGGGTCCAGGTGAGAATTATTCTCCTCCTTTGCTGTATAGGGAACTCCCTGCAGCTCCATGTTACTGTCCTGCACTGGCACCAGAAGGTTGGAATGGGGTTTGTTGCTAGTTCCAGATGTTGGACTTTTGGAAGGTAATTGAGAACTGGCCTGGTGCCATGGCTAGGTGACTGGCCTCGGAGTCAGGATGCCTGGGTCTGCCACTGACCTTGAGTAAATCCCTTCATCTCTCTTGGCCTTGGTTTCTCTGTCTGTAAAATGGGATAAAGCTACTTGCCTTCCATTGCTGGCACTAGGAGATCTGTGGACGGAGATGTTGTTACTAATAATAGAACTGGGGAGGGCAGGTCAGGCCTGAGGTAGAACTAGCCACACAAGCTGTGTTGTCGTATCTGCCAATAGACGGCTTTCAGAGATGCTGGGTGCTCTTGAGGTCAAGGGAAGAGTTGGGTGTTTGGCTCCTTGGAAAGTCACACCTGGACGCTGTCTAACCTTCACTGATGAAAAGAACTTGGGTGTGTGCTCAGGGCCAGCTCCAGCGTTTTTGCCTCCCCAAGCGGAAAAAAAAAAATAAAAGCTGCAACTGGCGCATTCTTCGGCGGCAATTCGGCAGCAGGTCTTTCCCTGCGAGAGGGATGGAGGGACCTGCCGCCAAATTCCCGCCCAAGATCTGGACATCCCGCCCCCCTTACAGGGGCTGCCCCAGGCACCTGCTTGCTGTGCTGGTGCCTGGAGCCGGCCCTGGGTGTGCTTAAAAGGGTCAGGCTCTATGAGGCCTGTGTGTACGAACTCTCATTGTTCAAAAGCCCCTGTTCACTGCACACATAAATGTAGAGTTTTAAAGGTATTTAGACTCCTAACTCCCATACACAATTACTAGAAGCTAAAGGAAATTGCCTTGTGAGAGACTATTAAACATGAGCCCAGCCCTATATCCTTCCCCCTTAACTCACTCACTCCGGAGGAAATAGATAATGGATCTTGTAGCCGGCAGGATGTGCTGGACCAAGGAAGGGAACTGAATTCCAGGTGTGAGGACCTCTTACTCAAAACACCCCCGCAACCAGCCCTATCACGATTGAGTGTGGGAGCCTTATTTGAATGCCCTGGGAGGTCTTCCTGGATCGCTGCATACAGAATCATAGAATATCAGGGTTGGAAGGGATCTCAGGAGGTCATACAGAGCATCTGGCAGGGCGGTGATGAAGGCATGGACAGCAAAAACAGTGGTCTACCTCCCTTTGGCAGCTGATGAAACTGAGGCTTGTGTAATGTTACCCACTGAGTCAGTGGTAAAGCTGGAAATAGAGTCCAGGTTAAATGGGCTCCTCTTAATGTGTATTGCAGTGATGTCTAAGAGACATCATCTTGGACCAGGACCCCGTTGTGCAAGGTGCTGTACAAACACAGGAGAAAAGATGGTCCGGCCCTAAAGAGCTTATAAACTAAGTAATGAAACCCTTAAATGCTCACTGCTGCTGGACTGATTTGATAGTCAGTCCATTGTCCCTCACATGAGGTTTCCAGATGCTGCCCAACAAACCTCTTCTCTCCGTTAATTACTTACTCTGACTCCCTGGTTTGGATATTTGTATTTTTGAAGAGCTGCATTGACCTGGTTATTGGATCTCCTTGATCTGCAAAGACTTATGTTTTTCCCAGAGTCCTCGCTGCTTTTCATCTGGGCTGAGGGAAGCCAGAGTGGAACACCAGGCTGTAATTGGATGGCTTGTGGCTATTGTGTCTCATAAACCTTGGCTTGGATATGGGGGGTGAGGGAGGAGGTAAAAAGAGACTTTATTTTTTAGGCCAGTGGAATGCAAGTGAAAGGAAGAATTAACCAGCCGATACCCCAGGGCAGTTTCCCAATGGAATATGGTAGTGGGGGGCCCCTGTGAATAAAGTCTGTCTTGGCAGCCAGCTAGCACAAGGGCAGGTATTTGAAGTATTTCCTGAATGGCCTGAGGCTGTTATTATTTGCAGAGGAGGGAACCTTCTTCTGGTGCCACTTAAGCAGAGCCACAGCAGGGGGTTAACAAATCCTGGGCACCGCAGAGGCCAAGGACTGGGAGGAGGGGGCCCTGATCCAGCAATGAGATTCCAGAAAGGCCCAGGGATTCTCTCTCCAGGAGCTCGTTGCTGGCTCAGAGCCTTTGTGGGGCCCTCTGACTGGTGCCCATGGCTAAGAATCAATAGGTCACTGGTGAATGTTAGCCACGAGCTGGTCCCGTTAGCAGCCCAGCAGCCTGGCATGCCGCTTGGTTCCTGTTAGTGATTAGGCCTGTGGTTAATTTACTATGTGGAGGGGCACTGAATCTAAGCCTCTCTCCTCTCAGGTATGTCCTGCAGTACTCTTCCCCGAGTAATGAAGGTACCCTCCGTGTGCCTGACCTCCAGGGACTCTATCCCCCGTGGGTGAGCCATCTCACAAAGCTTCCCTTGTTACCTCCTCCGGAGGGCAAGGGCTGAGGTAAATTCCCAGTGCTCTCGACTGCTAGGCGAGACTTTTGCACCATTTCCCAGAGACCTGAACATGGAGAGCTGTAGAACACAATTCCACTGCTGCTTTACGCCAGCAGCTGGGACACAGGTGCGGCTGCACAAACAAGGCGGTGATGACACTAACGCTGCGGTGTGCAAACCACTCTGTGCTACTTGTAACTAGTTACGCTGACTGGTTGCCCCGGACTGGTGACGAGTTGTAGTGAGGCCGATCTTCAATAGAGACACCCATAGTTCAGGGCTGGCTTTAGGGTGATTCCACCAATTCCCAGGATTCTGGCCCCACGCCTAAGAGGGCCCCGCGCCCTCCTCCGAAGTGCCGCTGGAAACAGCTGCAACCGATTGAGCTGCCACCGAATTGCCGCCACTATCTTCTGTGGCAGCTCAATTGCTGCCATTGTCTTTGGCGGCATTTCAGCGGTGACTCTTTCGAATTGGGCCCGGCACATCCTAAAGCCGGCCCTGTTCAGCTTTGTGTGTCTGAGGTTCCCCACCAGCCCCAGTGCTTCTCAGAGCAATCAGAAAAGACAGACACAAACAAGTCTGTCTGACTGAATTACTAGCAGAAAGGGTGATTGGCTCCTCCGAAGCTCCCGGCAAGGCCTGGCTTAGCCTAGTGGAATCTTGCCGCAGGCATTTGATTACAGAAAAGCAGAAAGGAAAAGAAAGACGCATCTTCAGAGAAGCATTTTGAGTGAGCTAATCCTTCAGTGGACCAGTCCTACCTCAATAATGGGGAGGAAACAAAGTCCTGGCTTGTGAGGACAGAGCTCCGACACCTGATAACACAGACCAGTGGAATGATTTACTTCCTGAGGTGTCACTGCTGCACAAAAGGACCCAAAGTTTTATCTAAGTCCTATTAAACTGATGTCAACTTTTATCAGTGCATCCTTTTCCTGTCTGGCTCTTGGATTGCTAAAGCGGAGATCTGGTTGAAAAGGCTACAGAGTTTTTGTGAAAAAATGTGGACAGTTTCTAGATCACTTTAATCCTGTGGGTTTCTAAAAGGCATGCAGCTGACCTGCCTGGTGGAGAAAGGGGACATTTAAAGGGGGCATTGGAAGGAGCCAGACTAAGAAGTCGATAGGACTCAGCAAGGACACAAGCAGTTCTCCTTCATGGTATCAACTGCAGGACAGGGGCCTTTGGTTTGATACTGCCAGCCTCAAGCGTTCAGAAATCATGAGTCAAGCCCTAAATATCAGGAGACTGGCTTCAAAATCATGAGACTGTTTTAAAATTATAAAGTTGTGCCTTTTTATTTGCATTCTGGGTGCTGAGCCTCTAGGGGCCATGTATTCAAATGTTTAGCCATTATGAGCCTGTTTTTTGGAAGTTTTTCTCCCCAGCCATGAGGGTAAGAAATGTACTTTTGTTATTTAAAATGGAAGCTGAGATTCTCACATAATCACCTGACCTCAGGAGCTGGGGATTTAAGAAAAAATCTTAAATATCATTAAACTCATGATAAAATGACAAGCATTTGCAATACTGCAACTGTAAGTTATTTATTCAGGGTAGGCATTGTTGCTTAATAAATGCCTAGCATACTGGGATTCAGATCGTGGCTGGAAATAGAAATGATTAGAAAATTTTCACTGAAACAATTTTCCAAGGGAAAATGCCATTTCAACAAAACAAGAATCTTCTGTGAAATCATATTGATTTTGATGAAATTTAGTTTAACAAAAAATTGAAAAAAAAAATTCAAAAACATCAGAACCTCCCAGTTTGCCATTTTTGAAACAAAAATGTTTGATTTTTCACTTCAAAAGGACTTTTTGCTTTGAAATTTACTTTATTTCATATTTTTAAAATTTAAAAAACTTTAAAAGGGTCAAAATCAAAAGAAGATGTTTTGAATTTATAAAAATGAAATGTTTTGGTTGACCAAAAATGAAATTCTTTTTTGAATTTCATTTAGTGAATTTTTTTAAAATATTGGGTTTTCCTCCTGATTTGGGACAAAATTCTGAAATCTCAAATTTTTGGTGGGATGGAAAATCTGTTTTCTGACCTGCTGTAGTTGGCACCTCTAGGCATGACTGAGATCCAGATAATATTAACAATGGAATAGATTGATAGTGCAAGGAATATCTTTTTGTTCTGTATTTGTACAGCACCTAACACCATGGGGTTCTGATCCAGGACTGGGTCTATTAGGATATACCAAATATAAATAATAACAATGACAAAAGCACCTTTTGGTTGTTACTCTTTGTTGTCTCACTGGGATGTTGTGGAGACCTGCTTGAGAGCAGCGTTACAGAACTGCTCCATCAGCCCAATTCCTAGCTGCTAACAATACATTTATCAGGATCTTTACAGAGCATTGTGATGCTGGATGTTATCAGGAGGGGAGGTGTGAGTTGTGGCAGCTGGGAGCGTGTGAATTGCAGGAGAGGAGGATGGGATAATACTCCAGTCTCAGAACTGGTAGTCTCAAAGACAGATTGAATTTTAAAAGTACAAGGAGCCCACAGGAGCAGGGATACTTGTACAGTATTGACAACACGTGGACATGATAAATACGCTGATGTCTGAGGAATCAATTCATTTTAATTTGAGAATAAACCGGGAAAAATGCCTGTATTATCTCCCCTCAGGGGGACTGAGCTGGCAGTCCTACGTAATTGGATTTGTTCTTTGTTTTAGAAACTATTATTTTATTTTCTGTACTTTATATTGGATGGCCTGATAGTGGTCTAATGGCCTCCAAGGGTTGCACAGAATCAAGTGAAGGAAGCATTTGGGAATAAAATTAATAATAAAATAATACCTAGCACTTTGCATCAGTAGATCTCAAAGTACCTTACCAATGAGGTCAGTAACGTTATCCTCATTTTACAGATAGAGAAACTGAGGCATAGAGAGGGATGTGACTTGCCCAAGAGCCCCCAGAAGGTCAGTGAGAGAACCAGGAACAGAATCCAGGTCTCCTAAGTCTTACTACAGTGTGCCTTAGACCACCCTCCCGCCAGAAAGGGCTTCCTCACCCTAGACTCCATTCCCTTCTAAAATGGAGCGTTCGCCCTGTTCTTCCTCTCCCTGCTTCAGAGAGGAACGCAGAGCCAGTCTGTGCCGCTCCATTGCAGTGAACAGATCTCTGCTGGTGTGTGTCAGCTGAGAGTCTGGCCCATGGGATCTGCTGCACATCATGCCTCTGGCTTGGATCCTACCCACGCAATGAGCCTTCTGAAGCTACTGGTGTGTATGAGTAAGGGGCTGAGCTGCCGGGCACCTCTGTATACAGCTCCAGACGCTCCATGAAGATGCTGCAGTTACTGGTTGTGACTGTTCTTGTCTTGTGGGTCAGTGCAGAAAGCAGGGGACTGATCAGTTCTCACTGCATCCTTTGATCATCTTAGACCCCTCAGTCAAGTGCCCTCCTAATGCTTCTTGGCAGGCTGAGTAACCCTAAGGCCTGTACTTCAGAGGTGCCGACAGCTCCTCGAATTTCCATGGGAACTGGGGGCTCTGATCCTCTCAATGTCTAGTCCCTAAATTTTAAGCTGTCTCTTGCTGTCACACCTTTAACGGTGACAGCCTTGGGCCTGTCCCTTTCTCCTGGCTCCAGGTGAACTCAGGGGGAGGGATTGCTGTTTGTCTGTGTTAACCTTTGACCCTTCTTAACACTTGTGCCCTTCATTGGGGGATAGCTCAGTGGTTTGAGCATTGGCCTGCTAAACCCAGGGTTGTGAGCTCAATCCTTGAGGGGGCCATTTAGGGATCTGAGGTTTTGTTTTTTTTTTAAAAAAAAAAAGGTCTGAGGATTGGTTGTGCTTTGAGCAGGGGGTTGGACTAGATGCCCTCCTGGGGTCCCTTCCAACCCTGATATTCTCTGCCATAGGCAGGGTCAGGGGCATTTCTAGCAATAGGCATCCCCACCGGATTTATTGTAGCCCTCTCCTCCCTCCCTCAGAAGCATGCACTGCAGGGAGGATACAGGCTAGCAGCAGAAAGTCATTATTGCCCTCCAACATCCAAGAAGATTGAGGTAATCAAAGGAGGACGCAATGCCCACCCCATCTGCAGCGGCACCTGGACCAGACATCTGTTCCACTAGCTCTTTCTGCCCCCTCCAGGCAAATTTCAGGAGCCTCCTCCACAAAAGATGTTTCATCCAAATCAATTATCCCCTTTGAGCCAAAGCATTCTTGGTGGGAATCCACCGTGACATTCAGTGCCAGACCCCGGTGAATGTAGATGGCGCTATGTGCCAGATGCAGCTGACCCCAGGCTGTTTTTCCCATGCAGTGTAAGAAAGGCGGGTCTTGGCTCTTGCAACAATCAGAGCTTGGCGCTGCATCCCAGGGGAGCTGTAGGTGGAGAGAGTGCTGATGAGCACTCAGCTAGATGGTGACATCCATTAGTTCGGCTTGGAGGGTTTACTGAGGCTGGCTGGCTTAATTGGATTTCTGTACGACACAAATCTGCCCAGTCTGGAGCAGCAGAAAATTAAACAAACGCGAAAGCATTTACATGTGACTGCTCAGCACAGCACAGCTCACCAAGGGTTTGAGCTGGAGAAGGACAGGGGCTGGTTTTGTTCTGCTGGCAACAAAGGGAGGGGACTGAAATGGATCAGGGGAACTGTCTGAGCAAAGCCATGAATTGAGCTCAAACTCTGATTCAGGGGGCTGAGACTGAAACAGCCATGAGCAGGGCTCACCTCAGGTGCCAGCAGTGAGCCAAGCCGTGGTATGCTGGCCACCCCGCCTCCACACCCATGCTGTATGAGTCAATGCAACTCAGGTGCTCCTGGAAACGGAAGGAAAAGCAAGTCTTGATTAAAGACCCAGGGCTAGTTCTTGCCCATCTTGTTCAGGGGAGTAGCCCAAAGCTCTGTCAGTAGCCCTGTTGAAATCAATGGGCAATTTAGGAAATTGGAGGGAACCCATCACTAGATCAAGTACTGGGAAACCTGATGTAGTCCACAGAAACTGGGTAGTATCGTTTTAAATAGCATGCGAGCTGTCTGATGGTGCTCACTGTATTCTATGTTTCAGCTGCCATCTGAGCCCTGCCAGAGCAGAAGGATGGATCTGGAGCTAGGTCGGGCATGTTCTGTATTTAGTTAACAGAGTTAGTTGGGGTCCACCGTTCCTGTGTGGTTCTTATATTGTGCAAAGAGCAAAATACGAAACAGCTGGGCTCTGTTCCAGGCTTTGCCACAGACTCACTCTGCAGCCATGGTCAAGTAACCACACCTCTCTGTGCCTCAGTTTCCCCATCTGCAAAGTGGGGATAATACTTCCTTTGTTCACAGGCGTGCTGCGAGGTAAATTCTTCAGCATTTGGGAGGGATTCAGAGACTTAAGGAGGTGGGCCAAAGATAGTCTATAAGGTCAGATACTCTGACAATGGTGATAGGAAGAGTAGCACTGGAGAGCTCCTTAACAGCCGACTGTAATGAAATAAAAAGCTGGCTTCTTTTGGGGGAGTCACAGAGCAGGTGTGTCATGTCCTGCAGGATTCTGAGGACCCTTTTTGTGGTGTTGGAAGCCATTGAGAGCTGAAGGTTGCTCCTCCTGTAGCACTCCTGGACTTCTGTTTCCAGGAACTAGTTCCTCAATTGGCCTCAATGGGGAAGACTCCCATTGACTTCAATGGGGTTTGGATCAGGCCCTCTATCTTGCTGACCCTGATAGCACTAAATATGTATTCCTGGTGGAGAATTGAGCTGCTCAAGCCAGGCTGGCCACAAATGGCCTTTTGACTCCCTCTGCAGCTGTAATTAAAGAGATGTTCCTTTGCTTAGATCAGCACATTGTCTCTCAGATCTTCTTCTGCTATGATGGAGGCAGACTGAATTTGCAGTTGACCATGTCAAGTCAGCTGCACGCTCAGCTGAGAGATGAGACTTCCTCTGCTAGCAATACTCTCCGCTGTTCCCATCAGCGAATCCCACCGCAACACGTCTCGCTGCAGGTATCACTCTGGCACCTTAGCGTGAGGTGCCAGCAGCTGGAGAGACAGGTTCATTCTAATACACACGGCTTAACCGGCTTGGCCTGAGGAAGCTGGAAGCAGGCAGATGGCATGGCATGATCTCCTGCCCACCTGACGCCTCGAGTTGACTGCTCTTATGGGAATCTGCACTAGTCCTCCTGCCTTTAACATGGCACTCAACGATCTTGCCAAGATCTATCCTTTGCTGTCAGGCTACTTTACTGATTCCAGAATCCACAAGCAGTGTAAAATCCATGCCCCTTTCCAGCCTGGACAGTGGCAGCATCTGCTCTGGTATCCTGCATTCCCCACCATCTCTCTGCGTTCACCTGAGCAAGAAGACGCAGGAGCTGAAACCTGTATCATCAGTGCTCGCTGTTTGCCCCTTGACATTATAGGTCAGACAAAGGAAATTAGTATTCTTAATTACCAACGTTTAGGAGCTCTAATCATGGAGCCAGGATCAACTAGCTATGGCCTGTCATTGTCTGTAAGGAATGCTGGCAGAATCTGCTTGCATGGTCAGTCCTGGATACAGGACTAAACTGATTGTTCCTGGAAATAGAGTCTATTAGGGCATCATCCTTTTATATCTCACAGACTAGGTGGGAGAGGTAAAATCTTTTATTGAACCAACTTCTGTTGGTGGCAGAGACAAGTGTTTGAGCTTACACAGACCTGTTCTTCAGGTCTGGTAATGCCACCACTAAGAGTGTCACAGCTAAATGCAAGGTTGGAACAAATTGTTTAGTATAAATAGTTAACACATATTGTAAGAGACCACCAAGATGAAGTAACTCGTTAACATCTCTTCAGTCATAGAACAAAAATTGGGGAGTTAGTGGGTTACAGATTGTTGTAATAAGCCATATCCAGTGTCTTTATTAAGTCAATGATTTCTAATGTCTAGCAAAGTTATGAATTTAAGTGCCCAGATTTGTCTTTTGAAAGTTTGTTGGAATTTGAGGATGAGGACAGAGAGGTCAGATATAGAGGGATTGCTTTGTGAAAAGCGTTCACCCTTGGGTGATAGGGTGCTTTTCTCTTTTATCCTATTTCTGTGTGAGTTCATTTGAGAGCAGAATGAATGTCTGTTTTCACCCACATTGTTGTTATGGGGGGAGTTAGTGCACTGGATGAAGTACCCCACATGTTGTGATAGGCATGTGTAGGACATATGAAATTCAAATGTGTGTTATGGGCAGGGGTTGATCATTGTAGCGTGGAGATGTGTCTGCAAGTTTTACATCTGTTCTGGCAGGGTCTGGTTCTACTTTGAGTTGGTGTGTGCTGGTCTGTGGGAAACTTATTTCTGATGATGAGCTTGGCAAGACTGAGGAGTTGTTGGAAGGCCAGAAGAGGGGATCCAGGAAAGATTTATTTCAGGATGTTGTCCTCAGCGAGAATGAGTTGTAGTTATTTAATGATACACTGGAACTCGTACGGGGTATCTCAGGGTATGGCTACACTGGCACTTTACAGCTCTGCAACTTTCGCGCTCAGGGGTGTGAAAAAACACCCCCTGTGCGCTGCAAGATACAGCACTGTAAAGTCTCAGTGTAATCAGTGCCGCAGCGCTGGGAACTACACCCGTAGAGGATGTGGTTTATGTGCAGCGCTGGGAGAGTGCTCCGACTACACTCACACTTCAAAGCGCTGCCGCTTGAAATTTCAGGTGTAGCCATACCCACAGACATTTCTCCCTGAGGTGAGAGAGAGGGACAAGAAGGCACCTGGGATAGTGTCCTCAGTCCTGGGCTAGAACAATTCATAGGATCTCGGAGCAGGAGACTCTCCTACCTTTTTCAATCAACTTTAAATTCAGGGCTGGAGAAAGGAGCCAGACTCCCGAGCACTGGAAGTTTAGGTTGGACATTAGGAAAAACTTCCTAACTGTCAGGGTGGTTAAACACTGGCATAAATTGCCTAGGGGGGTTGTGGAATCTCCATCATTGGAGATATTTAAGAGCAGGTTGGACAAATATGTCAGGAATGGTCTAGATCAGTGGTTCTCAAATTGTCTGATGTGGTGGACCAGCATTTTTTTCCCCCCAATGTGCCAGGGACCGGTACCACATTTCCCAGGGACCAGTACCATATTTGTGCCATATTATTATCGTTTTTGCATAGGCACGCACGTAGCACATCAGATCAGAAAAACTAACATTCTTCACTGCATTAATTGGAGTGGGAGTGTGGCGTACATGTGGAGATGTTCCCATTTAAATGCATTGAAGACTGACAGAAGGGCTGTGCATCTGGGTGGATAGTATAAAATGACTAGATCCAAGAAAATATTATTTGAACATTTGTAGTAATATTAATTTATATCAGAAACAATATAATGAATAAAATAAAAATTGGCAGACAGTTTTTATTTATCAATATTATAATATGGGCTTCTGGAAACATCATAATATTTAATATTGTTGACTTTTATTGACTGATAATTATTCTTGGTGGAATTCTGGTGTGATTTTTAAATTATACTATTATTTCTCTCTTTCTTTCCTGGAAACTCCCCGCAGATCAGCACCCAATGGCTCGCGGACCGGCACTGGTCCACAGACCACCACTTTGATTAGCACTGGTCTAGATAATACTTAGTCCTGCCTTGAGTGCAGGGAACTGGACTAGATGACTTCTCAAGGTCCCTTCCAGTCCTCTGATTCTATGATTCATCTGGTGCAGAGTGTCAGGAAGCCAAGGAAATCTGTGTGGGTGACACACTGTGGCTGGCGTGTCTCCAGTGGAGGCTAGAATTAGTGTACAAGGTAAAAGTTCAGCAGATCCTCAGCTACTCATCTGGTGGGTGAAGTTCTGTTGTCTTTTAGCAGTCTCTAGTATGTGTTGGTTTCCATAAGTTTGCATGGTCGCATCAGGATCATGGTTCTTTCTTGCTGCTGGGGAGCTGGAAGATCTCTGACCATCGTCTTAATGACCGTGGCTTGATTGTGATGTCCTTGATCTTCACATCTAGGCTGAAATTCTGGTCCATGGTGTGACTGGCTGCATGGATTGGACCAGAGATGACTTGTGAAAGTACTAGGGAGGCAAGTGAGGAGATGAGTCTTTTGTATCTGCAGCCTTGTTGATATGCCTATTGAAATCTCCCAGGATAACAAAACTGGGGTATTTCACCCCCATTGCCAACAAGTTTTCTGTGCGCTCCTTTTCTCTGTGGTGGTCTGTAAATGAACATAAAATGTGTTAGCTTTGGCTGTGGTTCCTGTTGTTGGAGGAATTAAGTTAGCTACCGGAGGCACCTTTCTTGGATTTGATGTTTGCAGAGAAGTTGAATGGAGCCTCGATGCGGCCTCAATTTACATACTTTTCAACTGATTCCCTGCAAGAAGAAATGTGACTAGGGCTGTTTTATTAGATTCACCTACATGTGTAATCATAACATGAAGGAAAACACAGGCATCTGCTTTACTATTTACTGGGAAGGGGTTGGGCACTTTTTATTAGTCAGTGTAGGATAAGCTTGCCTATAGGGAGGAAGGCTGGACCAGTGGCCTAGTGCTCTAGGCTGCAGAAGATCTGGGTTCAAGCTACTGCTCCAACCCAGACTTCTTGTGTGCCTAGTCTCATTTTCCCATCTGTACAATGAGGATAACTGCACTGTCCTACCTCACAGAGCTGTTGTAATATAAAAAAATGAAGCATTGTGAGGTGGTCAGATATGAGGACAATACAATTTTCAAAAACACCCAAGTGACTTAGATGCCTAAGTCTCATTTTTAAAAGTGACTTTTTTGAAAACGTCACTTTTGAAAATAGGACTTAGGAACATAATGCACTGAGGTGCTTTTGAAAATGTTACCTGTGTCTGGTGCCTGGTGGTTCTATTTGAACTCAGATTAATTCACCGGCAGTTACTGAATGTGGTTGTAAATGGTAGTCTAGCCCCGCCACAAATGTTTGTTTCAGGGAATAAATTTGTGTGCAGAGTCTAGACTAGCATTTGCAATCACGTTGATTAACTTGTGCTAATTGGCAACAGGACTGCAGACTCTGGTCTAGACAAATCTATGAAGCAGGAATTAATACCAGGAATGATCCAGTGACTCCCTCCGTTCTGTTCCCCTTTCCCTCTATTTCAGGTGCTCTGCTGTACGTCAGTCTCCTACAGGTTAGGGCTATGGGGTGGTGATTTTAAAGCCTCATGGAAGCTGCAAAGGCATCGGCTCTATTTGCATTGCTGTGATTGCAGGCGTTGCCCCGGGTGTCAGGAACACACCTCACTATTGTAAGCAGACAGATGCCTGCTCTCAGCAGGCCCCTCTGACAGCTGCATTATGAAATATTAAAGGGTTCGCAAAGAGCACACCTCTCCCCCTGGCCCAAATGGTGAGGCTTAAATTGAAATGTCAAGTGAATCCCATGTGAGTGAAGCTTCTCCCAGTCCTCACAAGGCTAGATGGGCCCTTTCCTGAAGTTCTTCCCTGCAGACGGAGGACAGATGCTCATGATTATCACTGGACATGAGGAAGAAAAATGATGGCAGTTGTACCGTTTTCTCCCTCTAAGGAAATGTTTTTTTCCAAGATGCCTCTGACAGCTGGATGCTGGGCCCCTTAGAAGTTTCTGCTGCTGCATCTCTGCTTTGTCTCTCCATAAGCAGTCTCTCCGCCCCTTCCCTCCCCCTCCCCAAAGCATAGCCTATATTTAGAGTGTTTAGAATTGCGTATTTAAATGGCAGGCTTAATTAAATTCTCCTGCTGAAGAAATCAGCCTTTATTGCTTATGCATGATCCTAACCAGTGGGTTGCTCTGATGTAAACAATCAGAAAGAGAGGCAGAAAGAGACCCGAGAGGCCTCCCAGAGCTTGCGCAGGGCAGATGTTCAAGAAGTGCCACTGAATATTGCAGCTTTCCAGCTGAGCCAAGGGATTCTCTGCTTTGCCCCTTTCCCCTTGAGGAAGAATCCCATAGAATGAAACTGGCAAGGTTCTGTAGCGGTTACTATGGGATTTAACCCAGTATTGTTCAGCAGGAGACAGCCTAGCTGCTCCTAGTAGTTCCTTTTGGCCTTAAAAATCTATGTGAACGAGATCCTGTCTATAGGTATTTCGCGCCATTCTAGAGCAGGGAGAGAATTCTGCATTCTACTCTATAGGATGATTCTGAAAGGCGGTGGTTATCCATTCATTTCTATAGCGCTTTTCCATCAGAAAAGAGCAGCCCTGGGGGTAGTGTCAACATGTGACAGATGTGTAGTCACATTGCTTAATGCACAGCTGGCAGGGACTCACATACGCGGGTGATAGGCTTTCAGAGCATGCTCATCTAGATGAGATCAGTGTCATATAACCTAAATATGATCGACAAATAATGAATCTGTCAGTCACTGGGGAAAATATATTGAGCATACTATTTTGCGAGCGTAATTCAGCCATCTATACAGGCTCTTATGGAGGAGTATTGAATAGGTATGAAACTAGCAGGACTGTACAGAAATTTAAGGCCAGATTCTGCCAGCTTCCCTACAGCAAAAGTAACCCCACAGGGAACTTACTACTCAAAGTTACTACTCCCAGTGAGTAAAGGTAGCAAAATCTGGCCTTCAGTAGGGTTTGATAGAAGTTACTTTAGAAACCTATAGAATTGAATAATACTTCTTATCCATAGACCTATAAGCATCTTACAAAGGTGGGCGAATATTATCCCAGGGAAGGGCAAAATAAGACATAGAGAGGTGAACTGACTTACCTTTCTTGTACAGATGTTTTGAACCAATTTGATCAATAGCAGGAATGTAATTCTCCACTAAATCCTCGAGGAGTTCTGCATCAGTGTGTGGTGAGAAATATATTTGATGAGAAATACCAAAATCAGAAATGCCAACTCTCGCAAATTTATCACAAAAGACACAATTTCTGTGTAAAATTGAGCCTCACTCTCGATCTCATGATAGAAAAATCCTGACATTTAGAGTTCTACTACGAGATCATGAGTGAGGCTCAATTTTACCTAGAAATCTCTGTCAGCCCAGGCATGGCGGGGTTCCCCCTGTCAGCTCTGGGCAGCTGTTTCCTTGCCTGCCTGGAAAATGGGAGAGGGGACCCTACTTCAGCCCGCCCAGGCTTGGGGAGGGTGAAGAACCCTAAGGAGCAGAGATGAGGCTGCCAGGGGGATGAAGTGAGAAGTGGAGGGATGAAGGGGTGGGATGGTGAGTTCTGAGCAGATGGGGTGAATGCTAGGAGGGTAAACTGAGGGCATCGGGGGTCGATGGTCTAAGGGACTGAATTGATGGGGGCTGGGTGGCTGAACTGAGGGGGGTTGGGTGGGATCAGACCTGATGGGAGACTGGAGGACAGGGTTAATGGCTGGGCAGGAGATGGGCAGATGTGAGAGTGAGAGCTCCTGGAGCAGTGGCCAAAATCCCCTGATCCCGAACATGTGGGAGAATGGGCAGCACTAATTGTCACATGCACACACCTAAGCATGGGCGAGACAGTTCATAAATCAAGAGACTGACCGAAAAAACACAACATCATGTTTTTTAAAAAAAATCTCAAGGTTTCCGGGGTCTGTTTCGTGGTTTTTGATCTGTTTGAAGTTGGCAATCCTGCAAAATTCACTGCATAAATTGTTCACAATGAACAATTCAGCTTCCTCTGCCTGGAAGTTCAGAATCATCACGTTTGCTGACACTTCTCTGTTGAGTAGCGCCAGTGCTGGATAGCAGAGTTAGAGGGTTCAAGGCCAAGTAGGACCCCCAGAATGTCCAGTCTGACATTATGTGCTTCACAGGCTATCAATCC
This sequence comes from Chelonoidis abingdonii, assembly GCF_003597395.2. Classification (NCBI taxonomy): domain Eukaryota; kingdom Metazoa; phylum Chordata; order Testudines; family Testudinidae; genus Chelonoidis; species Chelonoidis abingdonii. The sequence continues at coordinate 14,405,611 of NC_133793.1, read as the reverse complement.
CACCCAGCACCCGCACCCTAAAACCAAACAAACAAAATCTCCCAGCCCTCAGGAGACCAGACTGTGATGTGCCACAGGCGTAGAACAGGAGGGACTGAGGGGCACCAGTGCTCCACACCCACACAGTGGCGGCTCCAATTACAGTAGCAGCTAGAAGCTCTAACCATGGTCAGGCCCCGCTGGGCTAGATGCTGTCTTGATACATATTAAGGGATGGTTCCTGCCCCAAAGAGGTGACACTCTAAAGAGGTAAAGGAGAGATTACGTCCCCTGCCTTGACAGATTAACCAGTTGAGGACAGAGCAGTTAAAACCACAGAGGAACTTTATGGGACCACTGGTACTTGAACCCACATCTCATGAGTTTTGTTTCTGGATCTTAGTCACAAGGTCAGCCTGAGAGCCTTTATGGCTCTTTGGTTGGTGAGGACACAGTTTTCTCATTCCTGGCTAGCTGGTATGACAGGTAGATATTGACAATGGGATTTTGGGGAGGGCGGAAAATTCCCTTTATTCTTGTACTGAAATCTTTGGCGAAGAAATCGCAGAGAACGTAAGTGAATTATCTGGGTGAGACTTTGGAAACGGAGCTCTGCATGGCTGTTTCAGTGCACGATTTATAGGAGCTGGTGCTTGCTCTGGTGTCCTGGGCCAGAATCTCCTCTTCCTTCACTGTTATACAGCCTATGTCATTCAGCGGGCAGCTGCTGGGCAGTCGGTACCCTGGTAAAGATAAAGAATGAAAGAATGACTGAAAGAGTGACTCCCTTGCGACTGGCAAGGGTTTGCTCCAGTTTCTGCTGTCCTGTAACCTAGGTAAAGCGTTTTGTAACAAATCGGATTGCAAATATTTTGCTGATTGACCATCCTCCTGATTTACCATACATGAGTACCTTGGAATTTATACTGTACTTATTCTCATTGCATCCCTGTGAGGCAAAGGAGTACTACTATCCTTGCTGTCGAGATGGGGAACTGAGGGACTAAGTGTCTTGCCCATGGACCCACAAAAGGTGTGGAGTGGAGGAGGGAATCGAAACGGGGATTCCCAAGGTTCAAGCGATTACTCAAACTACTGGACCCAATCCTCCTCCTTTCACGGTCACTGTTTCATGGAGCTGCCTCTAACCCTCTTATAAGAGCGAATGTAGGGGCAATTTCCCCACATCTTTTCTCACATCTTTCTGGCAGACTGACAGCTACATTCTCTCTCTCGCTGTCCTCATTATGAAAAAGACCTTAGTGTTCAGAGGAGGGTAGCAGAGTAGTGAGACGTGCTGATCTTTGCTCTTACAGTGCCAGCCAGTCAGTTCTTTTCCTCTCTAGAAAAGCACATTAAAATCTGTCACAAGCATGTGAGCAAGACCTATGTTAATAGTCTGGGCCAGCCAAGCATTGCCGTCTGCTGCTGTCTTGTATTTAATCTCCTGCAGGTGTCACTGTGTGAGGAGCTCTAACACCCCTTCAGGATAAGTGAAACTGAACAGGCTTCACCCACACAGTTACTTGCTAATTCTGTGCTGATCAAGGCCCGGTTTGGTAAACCATTGCTGTGGAAGTGCTGCTAGACAGCTCAGCCAGTGAGACCAGGGGGTTATCTGCTATTCAGTGGTGAATTCCTGTTGGCAGTTGCTGAGACAGAACTGGCCATTCTGATTTAAAAGGATGGCCCAGCTCCATTGAAAGACGTGCTATGCAATTCACCCTATTGGGGTCAGGGTTTCATGGGACCAGCCTGCACAAAGCTATGTGGAAGGAGCGTGAAGGCAATGGCACAAATTGACAAACCCAAGGGAATTCAGAGCTGACTCCAGTCCCAGATTCCCATCCCATTGCATGCATTATAGATAGCCTCGATTATAGCATTCACCCTAGCTCTGATGCCTGCTTGGGTGGATTGACTGAATCTAATGACACAAGGTGTAAGCTGATCACTGCAGAGGTCAGGAAGGAATCTGTGTCTCCTGTGTGGTGTTGCACAACTAGGGCGACATTCACCCCAGCACAATGAGCTTGCACAAAGCCTCTTGCACCACTTTGTGCACCACCTGGCATTTTCACTAGGGATTGTGGGGTGTTGTGATGCTCTGTACCTCGGGGGAACACCGTACACCCCCATATTCATCTTTGTAAAATGATTGTGTGGTATCCAATGCAAAGTTTGTCACATTGGATGTCTTCGGAAGGCTCATGATGCATTGAGCATTGTTGTTATAGTAATTGTTACAGTAATGCTATAGGTTATAATTTCATGTATATAGTTATGAGGCTGAAAATGTATCCTCATGGCTTAAAGGGAGCACAGACAAAAACTCTCCAAGAGCAGAGAGGCAGTTCACACCTCTTCAGGGCATGGATGGGACAAACCCAGCCCAGCCTCACAGCAACAAAGGACACCGGCCTAAGCAGCAACAAAGCAAAGCACGGCAGTGCTTTGAAGAGCGAATATGGTCATGGCGCCAGCGCTGGGAGAGAACTCCCAGCGCTGCAGGTACTCCACCTCCCCGTGGGGGTTAGCTTACAGTGCTGGGAGTCGCGCTCCCAGCGCTGGGGCACTGTTTACACTGGCGCTTTGCAGCGCTGTAACTTGCTGCGCTCAGGGGGGTGTTTTTTCACACCCCTGAGCAAGAAAGTTGTAAAGTGCCAGTGTAGCCAAGGCCTTAGACTCTCAAGGGAGTCACCCCCCCCCCTTTCCTTTGGTCAGTTTGGAACTGTGAGGAAGTAATGCTCACTTGACTCTGAAGGGCGGGGGGAGGAACCCAGAGGGAAGAAAGGACATGATGAAAGGGAGAGATGTTTGCCAGGCTCTTCCTCTCTCTTCCACCTCCATCTACAGACACCACCACCAAGCCACTGAAGCGCTGATCAAAGGGGAGAGCCTGGCTGAAGGGTAACCAGAGCCGGTGGTGAGAAGCATCTAAGTTTGTAAGGGCACTGAAAGTGTTAAGATCAGCTTAGAATGCGTTTTGCTTTTATTTCATTTGACCAAATCTGACTTATGTTTTGACTTAAAATCTATCTTGATAGTTAATAAATCTGTTGGTTTATTCTAATTCTACGTGGAGCAGTGCATTTGGTTTGAAGTGTGTCAGAGACTCCCCTTGGGATAACAAGCCTGGTACCTATCAATTTCTTTGTTAAACTGATGAACTCATATAAGCTTGCAGTGTCCAGCGGGCATAACTGGACACTGCAAGACGGAGGTTCCTAGGGTTGTGTCTGGGACTGGAGATATCGGCTAGTGTCTTTCGGCTGCACAATCTAATGAGCAGCTTTTCTCCCAGAGGCTGTGTGTGAACAGCTCAGGAGTGGGGGTTCTCACAGCAGAGCAGGGTAAAGCTGGATCCCAGATTCAAGGACTGGAGTGACCTAGCAGATCACCGGTCCAGATAACACCAGTGGGAAACGTCACAGGTGTACAGCAGTTTGTGTGTGTCTTCTGCACGGGGGCGAATGACACTCTCTGGGTTCTTCACCTTCCTCTTCATCATCAGGAATTGGGCACTAATGGAGGCAGGATCCTCAATGCATTGGACCACGTGGTATGGGAAATCCAGTGTGTATATGCCAGTGAATTTCCTTACTTCAGCTGGTACGTGTAATATCCTAGGGGTCTGACTGTGTTCCTTGCACACCTCCATTAACTCTGCCAGGAGTGATGGGTACAAAAGGATGGCAGGATCAGACCTGGAGGTGCTGTGTCAATGCCTGGGATTCTCCCTCTCCCGGCACTGTATTAATGTCAATATCACATTGCACTGAAAGCAGCATCTGCACTCTGCAAAAGCCCTAGAGAAACAGCCTTGTTTTGTTCCTGCTGTTGTTGCTTGTGGTAGTGTGACAGTGGTAGAAATAAAATGGTTTATTAATGTCTTTTTATTTCCTGCTGGAATCATATAAATATGAATACACACACTGGCCCTGTATTTATACAAGTGTAAATTATTGCTCAGTGCCATTCCAATGAGAACATTGAAAGGAATCTTGATTTGATTTGATTTCAGAACAAAAATTATGAAGAGACAGAGTCGTGTTTTTGAGGGCTTCTCTACACAGAGCTTTCTAATGTTCTTGTACCATCCAAATATAGCAACTCTCGTGGCTGAGTCCCCGGCGATTGACCCCACTACCTCGAAACAGAAGCTGTGAACCACTAGTTCTTAAACTAAGCAACCAAGTCTGTGAGCTCAGAGGCATATAAGTCCCTATATATAGTCCACTAGAGGGAGACAAAGAGACACACGGTTAGCGTGGGTCACACATGTAACCAACTCAATGTGATACTCTGTTTCCATCTCCCCACATCACTGGGTCTCCGATAGAGGCTAATGAGCCTGGTACAACCGGGGCTAAGAGAGCTGGGCCTTTTAGCTCATGCACTAGAGGCTCGTGATTTTTGAACTGGAGATCCAAGTTCAATGCCTGCTGCTGAAAAAGTGTGCGGAGCTGTACACTCGTGATGTGCTTCCAAGCCATGCTGGTGCACTCTGCTTTGGTGTCAGTTTTCAAGCATGTTTCAATTGGTGTAAGTAGCTCCTACTATAGTTCTCCTGTAGTGAGGCAAGGCCCTGTTACCAAGTTAGCCAGTCTACCGGCTGCTCAGCTCTCCTGGCACTGCAAACAGCCCCCAATCTCCTGTGCTACATTGTACGCCGTGGTCGGTGAGGAGGTGTAAACATGCTTGATACATGCTTCTTCCTGGATTAAAATGTGAACTAGGTTTTCTGTGACTGAGTCAGACAGATGGGGAAAGAAGAACCACTTTTCCCAGAGATGGTTCTGACTGTTATGGAGAGAATCTGAGCTCAGGTGAAAGCTTAGGGTGAAATTAGGGTTTATTGTGCAGTCAGTATACAGAGAAAGCTCCAGGAAGGAGTTAGGTCTGGAATATTATTTCTATTATCCTGGTGTCTAGGAGCTCCAGTCATGGGCCAGGACTCCATGGCGCTAGGCACTGTACAAAGAGAACACAGTGATGGTCCCTGCCCCAGAGCGCTTACAATCCAAGCAAGGAACCTGATTTTGTGCCTGGTGTTAGGGGCAGGGTACTAAGAATGTTCACAGTCAGGCTACTGCCCCCTGCTAGCAGCATTATCACTGAATTGTTATATGTGGGGAATGCTGTCTGCAGTGTCTTCAGGAACTGTAAATAACGAGTCGTAAAGAGGGAAAACCTGTGCTTGACGCTGGGCAAGAGACCGCTGAGAGGCCATCACGCTGCCTGGCAACCTGCCAACTGCTCAGCAATTGCCAGAAATGACAAATGGAGGTAGGGACTCAAACCCCAGGCAGAGTGACTGACCTGTCCTGAGTGAGCCGCACCCACTGACTGATACGGGAAGGGCCTGACTTTTTCTACGCTTTGCCAACACCCATGCAGCTTGTCAGGGCAAAAAAGTCTCATTGATTTGGACTGAGCTGAACTGAGATAAATAAAGGGGTAATAGGTAAAATACCTTCTGTTGTACCATCTGTTACCAAACAGACTCATTATCTATCAGCTTCATGCTGCTGCCTGTACCAGGGTGACCTGGCTGCACAACAGCAAATGATTGGGTCTGTCGATTCCTGGGTGGGGGATATAAATGAGGGTCCCAGGTCAGGAGGGAGCCTGGTCCCAGAACAGTGCCTGTAGCTGGAGCAGATGGCTGTGCTTGGGCAAGCAGGTCCTGAGGACCTTCCTAGGCTGGAGAAGGTCTGGACCATTCAGCTAATGGAGGCCCAGTGGGCTCCCCAGTCTAGGTTGGGAATGGGACTGTTACTCTGTTCTTGTTCCAGATTTTCTCTTTTGTGCCAGAGAACAAAGAGGGCTACAAAGAGCCGTGTTTCTCTCAGGGTGGAGATGAGGTTTGCCTGCCTATGTAGGACCCACTGAAGTTCAATAGCAATAGGGGAAATCCTTAGCAGGCTCCATTTTTAGTGCATTCCAGGATGAAAATCCTGCACAGGAGCCATGGGCTGCTCCCCAGACGTGGCTCCAAATGCAGCTCTGCGGCACTAAGCAGCGGGAATAAACAACCTTTGGAAATCTCCACGCTGGAACCTGGGTGGGGGAGAGGATCTGAGAAGAGTCGAGACAAATAGTTCATATCCAGGCATTAATCTGAGGTCGGGGGAGCAGGCCACCTCCTGCTGCTGTTGCCAGCAATGAGTGAGCCCTGGCAGAGAGAGACGGGGGTCGAACTGCAAGTTTCAGGAGAGAAATAAATTGTGTGAGAGGCAACAACTGGTTGTCAAAGCGGACAGAGTAGCAGGAGAGAGGAGTTCCCTGGTCTGAAGTCAGCTGTTCGCTCTTTGGTTCCTACAGTTCTTCCCCAGCTGCTTGGAGGGTGACATGGATTTTTCCTGGCCATGTCGCCCTGCCCTGCCCTGTCCTGCCCCCAGCTGGATCCAGGAACAGGCAATGGGAGGGAGAAATGTGTAATTAATAGTCAACGTTAGCAGCACACTTCAAAGCACTTACAAAGGAGGTCAGTATCACTATCCCCATTTTATAAGTGGGGAAACTGAGGCACAAAAGGGCAATGACTTGGCCGGGGTCAGCCAGAAGCAAAGCCAGGGAAAGACCCAGTCCACTAGGCCATCCTGTAGTGGCAAGGCAGCCCCTAGAAGCCCCAGCTGAGATCAGGGACTTTGTGTAGGGTGTTGTACATGCACCGTGCTGGGAGACCGTCCTTTCCCCAATCTAATTAGAAGAGCCAGGTGAAGGGTGGGAAGATCAGCCAGCAGCTGAGCTGGGAATTGAACCCAGTCTCCTGTGTCCCAGTCCACTGCTCTATCCACTAGGCAGCACTGTCTCCCCATACCCTCAATCCCTGAAAAAGCCAGAGCTGAGACTTGAATCATTCCAGTCCCCTGGAGGGAGAGAGGGGAAACCTGGACGATCTTTACTGAGAGGTTTCCCTTTTGGTGCAGCCGAACAAGAGAGCGAACGGAGCAGCTCTGACTTCCCAGCATGCTCCGGCAGCATGTTCTAAAAATGGAATTGCCCTACCCCACCGCGGTACAGCCCGAGATCTTGCTCTGTCTCTGTGCAGAGGATAGCACAAGTGGGAGTGCAGCCCCCATTGCTGTGCTAAGAGCAGAGGGCTGGGTCCATCACCACTTCCTCTCCTAGCCTGGGGGGATCTCAGGCCCCTGGAACTCCCCCTCTTCTCTTATCATGAGATGCGGGGACACCAGAGTCTGCAGTGGGAGCAGTAGGGGGTCACAGGAACCTGGCTGGGGAGTTTAGGGGCTCCAGGAATTCTCACCCACAGGGGGGGCAGCACCTGGTGGGAGAAGAATTGTCCAAACTGGGATTCTGCTATGTGCCCCTTTCCTCCCGATAAGCTCTGCCTGCTCCCCTCTCTCCTCCAGTGTGACTGAGAAGGAAGGAAGAAGAGGCTGAAATCCCCAACTCTCCCTCCTCTCCAAGGGAAAAAGGAGACACAGGCTCTGGCTTCCCCGGCCCTTGGGGAACCAGAATGGCCCCATCAGTCCCCTCTCTTTCCCGGCACTCCATGGTGGTGGGGAGACCTCGTGGGGATGGCTGGAAGAGATAATGGCTGTTCCCCTATTCTGTTGTCATGCTCCGTTCAGATACATTTTCCATGGATGCCACAGACTGGGCTGACTATGGCTGTGCTGCGACGACTCCCGCAGCTGGCCCAGGCTGCCTCAGGAGAAGGGGCTTGGGCTAAGGGGCTGCTTAAATGCAGTGTGGACCTTCGGGCTTTGGTGCAGCCTGAGCTCTGGGACAATCCCACCTCCCTGGATCCTAGAGCCTGGGCTTCAGCCCAAGCCCGCATGTCCGAGCTGGAGTTAAACAGCCCCTCAGCCCAAGCCCTGTGAGCCTAAGTCAGCTGGCCCGGGCTAGCCGGGAAAGGGGGAAGGGGGTATTCACAGTGTAGACATGCCCAGAGCATCATTGCCTACCCCATTGAGTTTCTAATCTCCATAGACAAGACAGACAAAGGAAGGATTATTATTGTAGAGGCCCTGGAAGATTAAGGGTGATATTTTCAGAAATGCCTAAGTGCCTAAATCCAATTTTTAAAAGTGACTTAGGGGGTCTAGCTCTCTGTGAGGGTTAATGGGACTTGGGCTCCTAAATCACCTAGGCACTTTTGAAAATTTACACCCAAAGTGACTTGCGCAGCTTCACCCAGGCAGCTTACAAGAAAAGATTGCTTTCGTTCCTGTCTAGGGCCTTCACTGTCCTTCCTTAGTTACTGCTTCCCACCAGACCTGGTGAAAATCACAGCTCCAACCAGCGGCTCTGTGATCCTAGGCAGATGGTGTACCAGGGGTCAGAGCAGAGCCTTGCTTCTGTCCTCCAGGCTGGGCCACTGGCACCTGTGTGAACTTGGCTGAGTCACTTTAGCCATGATGGGGCTTGTTTCTCCATCTTTCCTGGTGGTGGATAAAATTACCGCCTGACCTACTTCACAGAGGCCCCGTCTAGACTATGCGAGAAAATCGATTTTAGATACGCAATTTCAGCTACGAGAATAGCGTAGCTGAAATCGAAAATCGATTTACTCACCCGTCTTCACCGCGTGGGATCGATGTGCGCGGCTCGCCATGTCGAATCCGGAACTCCGTTTGTTTTGGTGGAGTTCCGGAATCGATCTAAGCGCACTCTGGGTTCGATATATCCCGTCTAGACCAGACGCGATATTTCGAACCCCAAGCAATCGATTTTAACGCGCCGAAACGGCGCGTAGTGTAGACGTAGCCAGAGACATTGCGTCGGTTCAGGGCTGTGAGATCCTCAGATGAAAGGGTCTATTGAAGTGCAAACTATGAATGTTTCCCACTAGAAAATGCAGAAGGGAAAGTGCAGTGTCAGCAGTAACAGGCTGGAGTGGAGGAGTCATTACAGATAGGAGATGGAGCAGTTACACCCCCTGAGGTAGCCAATACCGGTGAAACTGGCACAGGTTTAGCTACCATGGGAATAATCCATTCGAACTTTACAGCAGCAGTGGTGCTTCCACAGCACAGCATTGTATGAGCAAAAATGAAATAGAGTAAGTTTGGAGCAATGGTACGTCTGAATGGAACAGGAGGCGTCTGACGGAATTCAGACTTCTTCGAGCGTCCGCCACTCCAGACTGCCTGAGTATTTGCAAACATACACAAGCAGTGTTTGAGTTTCAGCTAATTTCTTGCTGTGTCCCAGGTTGCTGTTATGACACAGACTGCATGAGCCAATGACGGCTGTGCTATGACACACAGGTTGAGGTAGAGCTGGTTAGTTGAGACTGGTGTGATTGGGGCTCTGGGCTAGAGGATAGCTGGGTTCAAATCCTGGCTTCACCACGGGTTCCCTGTGTGGTCTTGGGCAAATCACTTAATAAAACTACTCCGTGCCTCAGTTTCTATTTTATGGGGTCGGACCCTCAGCAAGCTGCATGTCAGCCATGCCAGAGCTAGAATCTGAATCTGGATCGGCTGAGTCCCACGCCTGTGTTTCAATCACAAGGCCACCCTTCATCCCAGTATGTTCTTTACAATCATCTCGACATCCCTTGTGATCACCCTACGCCTAAGTGTTCCCTCAATGACAGCATTTGATCCTGCCTTTCTCAGTAGCTCACCCAGCACTACAGCCTGGCTTTTTCATGCTCAAATATCTCCTGTTAATAAAGTGGCAGGAATTTGTTTCCTTCAAGGACTGAGTGGGCTCAGGATGACAAGGAGAAGCATTACCCTAAGAGACATGTCACGTGGATGGACCTTTACGTATGACCAGGGCTGCCGGGGGTGGGGGTGGGAGTGGGAGTGGGGGTGGGAGGCAAGTGGGGCAATTTGCCCCAGGCTTCACAGGTGCCCCGCGAGCCCTGGCCCAACAGCAGTCCAGGTCTTTGGCTGGCATTTTGGAAGCGGGGAGCCCTTCAGTGCTGCCAAAGATGCGGAGCGACTGAAGGACCCCCTGCCGCCGAAATGCTGCAGAAGACCTGGACCGCCGCCAGGTGAGTACAAGCCCCACAGCTCCCTGGCTTTGCCACAGGCCCTCTGAATCCTCTGGGCAGCCCTGCATATGACACTCCACAGCAGCTGCACAGAGTCAATGCTGCCTGGAAAGACGTGCTGCCCCGTTGTGAGCAAGTAGGAAGAATGAGGTTTTTCTATACATCTTTGACATTATTAGCTGCCAAGAAATAACAAGGCCCTGGATTCCAGTATGCCACAGCCTGGGATTTGTGGGGAAATGTTCACCTTCTCTTTTCTTACTTCTAAGTTCTCTGGCTTTCATTTTCTCAGTAAGGTAGTTGTCTAAACATGCTGTGGTCTAGCTAGGGAGGGAATAACACCATTGCATAGCTAGAGTCTGTTTCATGTATCGTGTTCTAGGTAACAAGATGAGTAGACTCAATGCTTGTAAAATTAGACTGCCTCTTTATTAAGAGAACTATCTACAGAGATGTTGCAGCTGCAGCCATGTGCACTCAGACTGACTTCCTAATGCCTCTGCCAGACTCTTCCCTCCAAGTTCCATGCAGGTTACTGCAGGGTTCCAATGCTTTCCAGACCCTGTACAGATGGGTCCACTGAAATGCAGCCACTTCTTAAAGGCAGCTTCCAACTAGTACACATCTCTTTGCAGAATGACCCGGAGAGGGGGAATTTTGGCCAGGACATCTGTTCTCTCTGAAAGAATCATGTGATGTTAAAAGCCATAGAGCACATCTGTGCTGTGAAAGGTATCACAGTATCTTTCTTTCATAAGGCCTTTGTAGTAATGAAAATGGAGATCACCTTAGCTACACTAGCCCTTGTTAAAAAGTTCACCGTGTGCCTACAGTGACCATCTGTTTGTATCAGAGTTACTGTAGCTTCCCCCTGTGTTTAGAAAAGAGAGGAACTCTGGGGTAGCTGGTGACAAATGGAGACTTTTTAAATTGGGAGTCTGTGAATCTCGAAGATTGAATCTCCATCTCTGGAGTATTTAAGAGTAGGTTAGATAAATGTCTATCAGGGATGGTCTAGACAGTATTTGGTCCTGCCATGAAGCAGGGGACTGGCTCAATGACCTCTCGAGGTCCCTTCCAGTCCTAGAGTCTATGAATCTGTGAATCTATGATGTAGGCCAAGTTGACCTTGTAGGAACCAGAGTTTCCCCAGGAGCGTCAAACAGGATTGTTCAACTGTCCGGTTACAGAGAATTTCTAGGTATAAGCAACCCCCTGCCTTGTACAACCTATTCTTTGGGTCAAGATTTTCAAAAGTAACGAGTGATTTGGGGTGTCTCGATTTTGGCATGAGACACCTTAAAGGCCCCTGACTATCAGAGGGTGGATACTCAGCACTTTCTGGGAATCGGGACCCTCTCAAGTTGGCCCCCCCAAAACAGAGGCCACCCAAATCCAGTTATTAGTTGTGAAAATCTTGGTGTACAGATAGTCCCACAAACATTTCCGAAAGCTCAATCAAATCACGCTAAGGCAAAGAGAGGGGAATGAGCTGATTCAGGAAATCTGCATTCGAGAGCTTAAAAAGACAAGACTAATCCCCTCCCCCTCCCACACAACCCAAAAGCCAAATAAATCACTTTTATGACTGTGGGGAAAAAAATCCCTTCATTATCACCTAATAGCTCAGCAAACCTTGAAAATAAAGTTAAATCGCAGCAAAACCACTCCGACATGAGCGGTGTGCTGTGTCGCCTAATGAATTGCTATTGTTCTGTGCCTGCTAAATGAGTTCATTTCTGTTTAAGGCCTGTCATGCCAGCATGCTGAGATTAGATGAAGGCATGCAGCTTTACTAAATTTACCAAAGGACATGGACTCAACAGCAGTGGGTGGACTGGAAACATCTCATAATTCACTCCGACTGTGATAACAAAGACGAGCATGAGACCCTGACGGGACCCTTGCCTTCCCCTGTCAGCCTTGTTTCAAGGGAGTCTCATACCCTGTGTCACATTTGCAGGACTGGCTGCACCTCTGGCCTGTTCTGGCAATTCCTCAGATGTCAGGCCATGGGCCTTTGCCCCCTCCTGGGGTAGATCCTGTGACTCTCCCTCTCTGAAACCAGCTCTGGGCTACAGTTCCCTCCTGCGTTTCATCTGTGCTTACACTGCAGATGCCTGTGACTTTTCCCTTTGGGCGTCTGTGTCCACTGGTGAACAGGCTTTTGACCTCACTTATCTAAACCAGTTTGGTAGGTTCTGTAGGGGGATTGAGCCAGCATCTACAGAGCCAGTGGTGCTGCCATTGTCCTGTAACAACCCTAAAGTATTTACCCTGGGGTGACTTATCTGACTGAGAAGAGTTACAAACTGGGTGAGCAGGCAACAAAATGACAGATGAAATTCAATGTTGATACATGCACATAGGAAAACGCAATCCTACTTATACCTACAAAATGATGAAGTCTAAATTAGCTGTCACCACTCAAGAAAGAGATTGTGGAGTCTTTGTGGAAAGTTCTTCGTTAACATCTTCTCAGTGTAGAGCAGCAGTCAAAAAGGTGAACAGAATGTTAGGGACCACTAGAAAAGGGATAGATAATAAGACTGTAAATATCATAATACCACTACGTGTATCCCTGGTACACACATACCTTGATCACTGCATGCAGTTCTAGCTGCCCCATCTCAAAAAGATCTATTAACAATGGAAAAGGTACAGAGAAAGGCAACAAAAATGATGAGGAGAGATTAAAAAGACGGGGACCGTTCAGCTTAGAAAAGAGGCAACGAAGGGGGGATATGCTAGAGGTCTATATAATTATGACTGGTGTTGAGGAAGTAAATAGGGAAGTGTTATTTACCCCTTCACATAACACAAGAACCGGGGGTCACCCAATGACAGTAATAAGCTTCAGGTTTAAAACAAAGATAAGGAAGTGTTTCTTAACACAATGCACAGTCAACCTGTGGAACTCCTTGCCAGGGGATGGTGTGAAGACTAAAACTATAACTGGATTAAAAAACAAATTAGATAAGCTCATGGAGGATGGATTAATCAATGGCTATTAGCCAAGATGGTTGGGGATGCAACCGCATGCTCTGGGGGTCTCTAAGCCTCTGACTGCCAGAAGCTGGGACTGGACAACAGGGGATGGGTCACTTGATGATTTCCCTATTCTGTTCATTCCCTTTGAAGCACCTGGCATTGGCCATTGTTGGAAGACAGGATGCAGGGCTAATTGGACCATTGGTCTGACCCAGTATGGCCATTCTTATGTTCTTATCTTCAGCTATTGTTTCCCCATCCTACTTGTTTTCCCAACAGCCCTGTTGATTTAACCCAATGTAATCATACATTCAGCACCCCAATAATCAGGTCAATATTTGGGATTCGTATGCTATTACAGAGCAGCTCACGTTTGTCATATCCTGCTTAGAAGCAAATGGGCCAGATTCTGTGCAACTAAGTGATCTTCATCACTATAGTATTTGAGCAGCTTAATGGATTTTTATCCTCTTAACTTCACTGTGAGTTAGGAGACTATTAGCTCCTTTTAACAGACGGGGAACTGAGGCAAAGGGTAGACATAGGCCTGGTCTACACACAAATTTTTGTGTGTTGGTTGGGGTTTGATTTTACACCAATATATCTATATCAGGGAGGGCTGTATTGCATAGAATGTATTCGGCATATCTAGAGGCTTTCTCTAATTATACAGAGTTGGTTCAATTCCCTCATCCTGGCTCTGAGTTGCACTTAACTTTACAAGCAAGAATTGCTTGGAAATAGCATCAAAGCAGGTTGATTTCCCCTCTTGCCAGCCAAAGCTGCTGCAGTGCAGAACAGTTTGCAAATCTGTTGCTGAAAGGTTTTTTTCTTAACACTCCAAGGGCTAGATTCACAAAAGCAGAGTGATGTATGTTGCTTGGGTTGCTGTTGCTTGGGTTTTTTTGCTGAGTTCACTTAGAAATAGGTGCTCCTGCTTCTGCACTGAAGGCATATTATTTATTGGCTTACCTATGGCACTCATCACTGCAGCATCTAAATGCCTCACAAATGTTAACGAGTAGGAAGCATCGCTATCCCTTTTTTATAGACAAGGAAATAGAGTTAAGATTAAATGACTCTCTTAAAGTCGCCCAGAAAATATGTAGCAGAGTCCAGATTAGAACTCACAGCTTTTAGGTCAATGCCTTAGTTTCACATCCAGCCTTTCTCTTACAATGGGATGGGGTGTCTAGCAAAAGTCAGCAGTCTGTTGTTAGCATACACATGTGAGTGGTAGATGAGAGGGAGATGAGAGCTGAGTCAGTAGGGCTGGGGGGCTGCGATGGGATCCCCAGAGTGCAACTTGGGATTGCGGGCCTGCTGTGCCCCCTTAACTCACTAATCTGGGTTGTTTCTGACAATGTCTTACTGGCAACATGCAGCAAACCCCTCCAGGTGCTGTGATCACTCAGCACAACCACATGTGGACCCCCATCCCCAGTCAGATTGCATGAATGCTCCCAGAGCCACTCACAAATTACCAGCTCCCAACCTTGTACCTCAGAAATATATCATCTTGCACTGGTCAAGATCCTTTCTTGAGCAATTCAAGTTTATTAATTGGTTCACCACTTCTTCAGGGAAAGTGAACATATGTCAGCCTTTCTAACCTGAACAATTTACCAAGCACTTCAGTCAAACTTGCTGATAAGGATAAACACTAGAATAAGTTTATTGATTACAAAAGATGGATTTTAAGTGATAATAAGTGATAGGCAAAAAGTCATAGTAGTTACCAAAAGAAAAGATAAGCATGTAGTCAAAATCCTCAACCTTATCAGACTAGGCAATATCTGGACTAAGCAGTTTTTCTCATCCCACTGGATACTGCAGGTTGGTTACACTCTTTCATAGACAGGCTCTCTCTGTTAGCCTGGGGACCAGCCTCCTCAGCTCCAGCATTCTCGTTGCTTTCGGTGTGGGTAGGGGAGGAGAAAGGACAAACCATGCAGCCTCTGACCTCTATTTTATATCCTCGTTCCCTGTGCTTGGCCATATCTGAGGGGCATTGCAGAGTCACCAGGCAAGCTTGAGCAATTCCCCTGGTGTGGCTTTGTGTAAATGAGTCCTTGAATTATAACTCCCTTGAGGGACAATGACTGTTGATGGTTGTTCAACACCCACCCGGGCATTGGTTACCTTCCTTGTTGTCTCTGGAGATCTAATATTTGGGTGATTCTCCAAGTCACAGCATATTTTTGAGGGACAACCACACAACACAATCCCAATCCCAATCCCATAACTTCATATGCACTAATTATATATATATATAAATAAAATTTGGATAGAACAATGGCTTTCAATGGATCATAACCTTTCCCATTATACTTTACATGGTATGCTTTCTATGAATTATCACCTCCCTAGGTGTAGAATGTCACAGGGCCTGTGATGGTTCTCAAGATACCTAGGATTGTGAGTTACATTGTTACCCCAATGACTGCAGCAAGAGAGAGGCTTGCTGGTGTTTATTTGGGTTTCAGCTTCCTGATACCTCCAGTCTGTCAGCCAATCACTTTTGGGCAATGCCAGCCCTCACTTTGCTTTGCAGGTTAACAATAGGTACATCCCTGTCCCTGACCCCTTTGAAGCATTCCCCTTTGATATCCAGCCCCTGTCATTGGCTCCTCCCAGAAATACCAGGTTTGTTATCCCCCAGCGGACAGTATACACACCAACTTGCTTGATTCAACTGAGGATTAATGCCTATAAAACATCACAGCACTGAGATACATTTATAGTGAAATAATAAGTTTATTATCAAGGTTTAGATTTAAGAGATAGTGAGTAAGGATAATGGAAACAGAAAGATTACATATACAACAAAATCAATACATGCTCTCCTGAGATTAAATTTAACTTTAACGCGCTAACCATCTGTCTAAAAGCAGTCTTATTTCACCTAAATGTCCTTTATAGTCCATCCAACAGAAATGGTTAGGTTCCTGTTTTCATAAATATAATCACACTGCCTGATTACTTCCTCAGGTGCAGAGCAAAGAGGTATCCCTTTGCCTTCTGCTTATAGCCCCCAAAATCTATTGTTTTGTTCTAAGAGTCAGGATAAGCTGCTAGGGTTTATTCCCTGGTAGGGTGACTTCACACGTTCACGTTGACTTTGTATGCAAGCAGAGCTTCCACTGAATTGACTTACAATGCTTAATCTACCTGTTGTAAGGATCTGAGGATTTGAGTCCACTGTTTTGATGGGTCTGGAATGTAGGGCTGTGGGATCCCTGAGACTCCTTCATCGCCATCAAGGGAGATAAACAAAGTAACACTTTGCCAGTCCTGGAAGGGCAGGCCTCATAGGAAGTCCTATCAGAATGTCCAAGGCTTGTGGTTACCCAGTTGGCTTGTACCCACTATTTCAGCCAGGAAATGAGCTGGGTACGAGTGGACTGTCTGACAAGCTGTACGCTTGTATTCCCTCTGAGCTCTTTTCCACTCGGTTTATCCAGAACACTTCATCCAGTTAGAATCATAGAATATCAGGGTTGGAAGAGACCCCAGGAGGTCACCTAGTCCAATCCCCTGCTCAAAGGCAGGACCAACCCCAACTAAATCATCCCAGGCCTTAAAAACCTTTAAGGATGGAGATACCATCACCTCCCTAGGGAACCCATTCCAGTGCTTCACCACACTCCTAGTGAAATAGTGTTTCCTAATATCCAACCTAAACCTCTCCCACTGCAACTTGAGACCCTCGCTTCTTGTTCTGTCATCTGCCACCACTGAGAACAGCCGAGCTCCATCCTTGTTGGAACCCCCTTCAGGTAGTTGAAAGCAGCTATCAAATCCCCCCTCATTCTTCTCTTCTGCAGACTAAACAACCCCAGTTCCCTCAGCCTCTCCTCATAAGTCATGTGCCCCAGTTCAGGGAGAGCACTTTATTCAGTTCTCTAGAGTCCAAGAAATCAGTTCAACTGCAGACTCATCACTGAGGTTTCTTTAATTTGCATACAATCAAACTACACTTGAGTTGATTAGGCTTAAACGTAGGGGGTGGGTACAGAGCATACTTCACATCCAACGTACATAATCATGAATCAGTTTATATACACACTTACACTTAATACTATTGGTTAATACACCATATCACACAATTTATGATTGGTCCACTCATTTTTGTAGCCAATCCCTGTTGAGATCATGAGCTATTTATGCAACACACTATATGCTAGGCCACAGCTGCAAGCTATCACACATTGCTTACTATCCTACTATCTCTTTTCTACTAGGTACATCGATTACATGTTTACAAGCCTAGAAGCCTATTGTCACTTCCTGCTTTGTTCATTGTTTCATGTCGTTGCTCGAAATAGGCCTACACTCCACTTTTTCTTTAGGGATACAACTTTTTCATTTTAATCTTATTTCTTTCCCGTATTGCTTATTTTTAAGGCATATTATCCAGCAACACATTCCTAGGCCTACAATGGTGGTTATTAATTGTAAAACCATTAAAAGCAAACGTAATCTCCAAATTATATGATGGAGACCTGCTTCCTCTGGAGTATTAATTGCCTTTGCAATGGTGGTGTCCAGATTTGGTTCAGATATGAGCTGGGTATCCACTGTTCCAAAGTGCATTCCACTAACCCCTCATTTTATTTCTTCTATTCCCTAAACCAAATGAATCACGAATCTGTTACTGTATTTAGCATGCAATAGCCTTGGCCACATTTTTGTTATTAATAAGATGTTCTGAAGTTCTATCCATTAAGCTTTTAAGATCCCGGTTTAAGAAAGGAATAGGATGCTCAAACTTGCATTCTGCTTTTAAAGCATCCTTCTACAATTTTAACGGTGCCTATATTTCAATTATCTTATAAAAACTGTTAGGGGATATAATGCTTTTATTTATCAGCACAGGAAATTGAGGTGTGAAACAGTGCCTAGGCCAATTAAAATAACATTCCTGATTCCATACTGGAAGTGGTCCTCATCAACCTCCGCACAATATTTGCCATTCCTAGTATAGTTTGTTTTTACTTTCCCAGCTTCCCAGCATCTCAACTGTATGGTACAATTTGCAGATTGTCCACCCACAGCGAACCCACATGCTGGCAACTCTGTAAAACAGCTGCACATGCAGGTTTCCCAGACAGAAACAGGAGTACCAGCCTGGAGCTTTCCAGAGCTTGGCATTGTCTAGCAACAGTATTTGAGGAGGGAGAACAAACTCCTTCCACACTACATGGGCTGCAGTGGTTTCACATTTAACTTTATTGTATTGACCCTTGTTAATTTCTTTGTCATGCGCCAACTGGCCTCACCTCTCGGACGACATTTTTCTGTGGTGGTAAAAGATGGCAAGTTTTCTTGCTCCATATTATTTAAGGCCACTTTTACTTTGTATAGCATGAATCCCCCACATACTGTACGTCACATTATCATCATTATTCATTATTATTATTATTATTAATTAAAACTAGGGTGACCAGATGTCCCGATTTTATAGGGAAAGTCCTGATATTTGGGTATTTTTCTTTGATAGGCTCCTATTACCTCCCACCTCCATCCTGATTTTTCACACTTGCTGTCTGGGCACCCTAACTAAAACACATTGACTTAATCCCATATTTCCTTAAAAAGAAATTACAACACCATGGATATTATATACCATTTACAAAGCTTCATTAATGAGGCCTTGGCTTTGCTCAGTCCGTTGATGCAGTATTACTGCTGCTATCTTCTGTTGAAATGCTTGATCGTGTTCTCATAGTATCTCTTAGTCAGCTTGGTCTCAGAGTGACGTATCAATTTGAAACAGTCCAGTTTTTGTGCCAATCCTATTCAATTTCCTTTAGTGTAGTTGCTGCTCCATCTTGGTAGTTTTACACACTCTAAAATATACATTTTTGTCTAAAAGTCCTTAACCATAACCATAAGAACCTTAACTGTTCTTAACCATAATCCATCAAACTCCAGTGCACCCAATCTTTTAGGTAACTGCAAATTGGAAAAATCAGTAACACCAATTCATAAAGGGAGCATGTTACTACAATATCACCCCAATAGGTTTTAACTCTAAACCATCTGGCCTAATTCCCATCTAGGACATTTTAATCCTTTAAATTATTTACAAAACTCCACCATATCATTTTTGATTTTACTCCCTTAGTAACATTAATTTTACAACAGAGTTAAACAGAACATTTGGAAAGATTTTAACGGGTTTTATTATGTTTTTGATGACGACTGCACCATTCAAAGTAGCCCCATCACCCATAATTAATAACCGGTTAAAAGAAAACAAAATCTGGATGGCCACGTTGGATAAGATTTCGGTGATTATATTACTGATTTTCCTTGGTACTAGGTTGGTTTCTGCTGTCACAGCCTATCGTGGCTTCTCTTTGTAGCTGTCACCTTGCCTCGATGGGTCATAACTGCAAATACCAAATTCAGGAGAAGCTGCTGAGAAAGAGGGCAGACACACCACAAAACTGGTGGTTATTCTTCCATAAGACTTACCAATCCAGCAACAAAAGTAAAATTCTGTCTCACCACCCTGGCTAACATGAAATCAGAAATGCAGCCTCCTTAGGTATTCCAGTCCTGGATTCAACACCGAGACACGACTTAATGATGAACGGTTATTTAAAACTTATTTTATCAACCAAAGGGTTCTTCTGATCCCAAATGACCAGCCACGTACCCAAGTCAATATATAACTCAGATCTTACCAAATAATCACACTGTTGCCAATCCTTTAGTATCTAATATCCAAAGATTTCTTTATAAAGAGAAAGACAGAGGTGAGAGTTACAATTGATTAAAGGAATCAAATACATATAATAATTGCAAAATTCTTGGATCAGGCTTGAAGCAGTGATGGCATAAACTGCTAACTGGTTAAGTCCTTGGTTGCTCCCAAACGATTGGAAAGTCCTCCGTGCCTTGGTTAGACTGCTCCCGTTAGTATAAATCCATAGTCCAGAGATTAAAGCAAGAAAGAGGCAAAATGGAGATGTTTCCAGGGCCTTTTATAGCTTCTGCCCTGTGGAGGGAAACCCATTGTCTCAGTCTGTGGAAAATTACAGGTAACAAGATGGAGTTTGGAACCACATGGGCAAATCGCATGCCCTTGCCTGCTTTAATGAGTCATAGCAGAGGCCATTACCTATTTTCTAGCTAGAAGGTCCGCAGGAAGGGCCATCAGGCATGGATGGGTGTCTTCCACGGTCCATTGTGAGTTAAGAGTTCTCTGATGGGCCATTCAACTTGAATTGTCCCTTCATAATGTGCTGGCTTGTTACATATAAATATCTGTAGGTGTTACCACAGGAGCAAACACATTTGAAATACAGATACATAATATTCATAACTTCAGGTACAAAAACAGTGCATGCATACAAATATGATTATCCTTTTCAGCAAATTATAACTTGTCCATAGACACCTTACATGACATACTTTGTACAAGACTTGTTGCGATCATATAACAGTGGTAGCAACAATGATCTACATGGTCATAATGTCACAGGAGCCCTTGTAGGATTTTAATTAAATAACGCATCTTGTTTACAGAAAAAGAGGTAAAAGAAATGCATACACTGCATAGTCCATAGGAAGGCGTAATGCTTTCAGAGTTTAACTCCACTTTTTATTTGCTATAACACCATATTAAGTTAATTATATATTATTATTGTGTATGAATTATATTAATATAAAATGGTACTGTTTGTTTTGTGCTCAGAGAGTTTTCATGTATTTCTATCAGGATGGCTGTCTGATCACTCTGAGCCCCCTTAAGGCTCTGTGTTCCTAACATTGCTTCTCTTGTTCCAGCCCCTAGAATAGTTCTGGAGGTGCACTGTAATTTTATTTTATTACTATTTTTATGCTTTGTCTTCTGCAGTTCTTTCAGCTCTGACTTCATTACTAGATAAGGGATGCAGGGTCTCTCCCCGCTATCCTGGTTCTGGCCACCCTTTTCATCCTTATTCGCAGTTACTAAGTTATTTTTAACATTTATGACCTATTTTTTAAAAAAATGTTAAACTTTCTAAAAGCACTAAGGCCCCCAAAGGGTTAACTAACAAAGTTAAGACTGACAGACACAGGCTGCTGCCCAAAGTGTGTTTGTGTCAACTTTGCAGCCTGGAATGAAAGATTGGTGGATTTTAGTGGAATCTTTTCAAAGCCAATTCATTTTGCACCTATAGTTTACATTTTCTTTTTAAATATGTTTTCTTAAATTCTGCCCTCGCTAGTTATGTTTTAAACAGTATCTCATGAGAGACCAAATAAATATTGCCAGCGGACCCTTTGAACCTTCTTTTTTCCTTAAATGGTTTTACGCTCTGGAAGTTTTCCCTTTATAAATTGCAAGTTATGAACAGATGATAAATTTAAATTGCTCGCATTTCTAAACGGCCATTTTTATTTTTATATTTAAGTTTTGAATAAGTTTTTCACCAGTGAGGGAACTATTTTGGCCGGGGCTCTGATAATTGCTGCATTCTAGCAATGTTTTATTTTACTGCTGTTTTCACTCCCTTGTTTTCCTCATGCGCGTCAGCTATTTGAGACTTTAGTAAGCTGATTGCTACAATTAATTTTTTCTTTTCATGACATGTAATATGTCTCTTTCGACTTCCTATGTGTTTTCCCCCTTTTTTATTACAGTCTGTTGTTTGAGGTGATCAACGCCCCTTGTGTTTCTCTACCCAGCTGTACCCAGGTGACATCCCCACTGGTACAATCAGAAGTAGCCAAGCCATATAGAAATCCCTATTTCCTTTTTAGAGATTTTCACTCAATTGTCCGTAGTTCAGTATTTCAAATCAAATTGTCACTCTGTGCCTGCAGCATCATTTACAACAGATTATTTACAGACCACATTCATTGGGCAGGGACCATTTTCTTCAGAATGGCTGCAAAGGCTTCTGGGGACAAAAACAGATCTGTGGCGGTTGTTGCCATCTGACCTCCCCTTTGCCTAATTTGCTTGATTCGTAAGGATTTCACCAGGCATGACTGCACTGAGTTTTATGGCCATAACTGGTTTTCATTACCAGACCAAGCATTCCTTTTTTTAACTCTTTAACATCCTCTTTTTTGACACTGTAACACCTTCTAACACTTTATCCTGTTCGCTACCCCTGACTGTCTAGTCTGGGGTGGGCAAACATTTTGGCCCAAGGGCCACATCTGGGTATGGAAATTTTATGGTGGGCCATGAATGCTCATGTGAGTGTGGGAGAGGGCTCTGGGCTGGGGCAGGGGATTGGGTGCAGGGGGTGAGGGCTCCGTCTGGGGGTGTGGGCTCTGGGGAGGGGCTGGGGATGAGGGGTTGGCGGTGCAGTAAGGTGCTCTGGGTTGGGACTGAGCAGTTTGGAGGGTGGGAGAGAGTTCAGGGCTGGGGCAGGGGGTTGGGGAGTGAGAGGGGGTCAAGAGTGCAGGCTCCAGGCAGCACTTACCTCAAGAAGCTCCCGGAAGCAGCAGCATGTCCTTTCTTTGGCTCTTATGTGGAGGCACTGCCAGCAGGCTCTGTGCATCTCCCTGTCCACAGATGCCGCCCCTGCAACTTCCATTGGCCATAGGTCCCGACCAATGGGAGCCTTGGGGGTCACACTTGGGGCAGGAGCAGTGTGTAGAGTCCCATGGCTGCCCCTATGCGTAGGAGATGGAGGGGGGACATGCTGCTGCTTCCAGGAGCCAGCTGGAGCTCTGGAGCGGGAGCTCGAGGGCCAGATTAAAACATCCGAAGGACCAGGTGCGGTGCCTGGGCTGTAGTTTGCCCACCCCTGGTCTAGTCCCCTCTGAGCTCTGCAGTGTTAATTTGTGCAAAAGCTTCTTTTAAGAGAACAGACCTTTTTCTTAAGTCACTCACTTCAGTTTTTCATTGTTTAACAAGACACTTCCCAAGATCTCACTAGCTACTAAATTCTGAGACTGTAACTTTTCTGTTTTATCTTCCAGAGTAACGGATTTGTCAGCTGACTTTTTCTCAGCAGCTCTAAGCTAATTGTTTTATGTTTTTTTTGTCCTTATTTCTTAACATCATACACTTCACCTGCAAAGCTGTACTCACTAAATACAGTCCTTGAGAGACACTTGATTGTTCCTTTGGATTTATACAAATAGATAGCAAACATTGTTTTCTCCCTGACCTTTCAGGGATCTTTTCCATTTAGTTTGTTTCCTCCTCTACAACTTTGATTTGCTCTTTATCTTATTTTTAACATTCATCCCTTGAGGTTGCACATTTTGTTCGTAAAGTTTAGTCGCCAGAAACTATCCTTGTGAAACCGTGTTCTTGATTTAGACTTTCTTTGCCTTAGGATAAAACAAAACAAACAAACAAAAAACCTAGATATTATTTATCTCTAGCTGCCAATAGGTCTTTTTTTTTAATTTCAGTGGCATTCAGCAGAACTTTGCTAGCTCTACCAAGCATTCATCTTCTTTTTTTTTAACCTAATACCAGACTCTAAACTTCCTTTTTCACCCGATCCCACTCTCCCCCCAACTCTTCTGGGGAGTCCATAGAATCCACCCATAGATTTAGCCCACTTCTCCAGCATGGTACTAACTTTCTCATGGTTAAACCCTTCCCTTCTGGCTACTAACTACCGGCTCTGACTCTTGGCTTCACTCCTGATTCTGACTCCAGGTCTGACTCTGGTGTGACCCCTGGCTTACTTTCTGGCTCCTGCTCTGACCAGCAGCTCTGACTGCCTAAGCCCTAATTCCTAACACATGCAAATTGAGGCAGACAGGTGAATGTACATCCTTTATTGGGCAGAGTCTTCTTTGTTAACCCTGCCTAGACTCAGACTCTTCTAGGAATATATTTTCAGTGTATGTAGATGTATCCCACACCCAGCTTTTTACATGGTATTTGTATGTACATCTCACAATGAAATGAATGAGGAGTGTTGACCCGGATTTCACTGAAGAGCCCATATGACTTTCTCTCTGGATAAATAACAGGAAAGCAACGCGTTAGGTGTTGTGAGCATGTCAAGACTCTCAGAAGCTGCTTTTACAGAACAATGAACCCTCTGCTAATTGACATTGAGTGGTTTTTAGGGTCACAGGGACCCAGAATATTTTGCACTGGCTAATGTTAAAGCTACCCTGTGCACAGGCAATGGGCTGAACTCGCTGGGATGTCTATTGTCAGAGGAATTGATTGGATTACTTTACCCTTCAATAAGGATAATGAGTTCTTGCTGTCAGGCTCAAAGCAAGCCACTCCACAAGGCACCCAGGTGAAGGGGGCATCAAAGGGGTGTGTGCACCAAGGCCTCATTTGTCTCTTTGTTAATACCTCCCCGCAGCTACTGTTGTCATTCCTCAATTTAAAAAGTCTGTCATAGTTACCTACTGCTATGTGCTGCCTTAGAGATGGGAGCCCAGTCACGGAGCGTAATAGTTAGTGCTCCATGTTACTATGCAGGAAACTTCATCGCTGATTCTCTTAGGTGTGCTGGGCTTTTATACAGGAGGAGCCCTGCGTTTTACTTATGCTCCAGTTCCAGGACAACCCAGCATGCTCTTCTGAGCTGTTTGTACATCTGTCTGTATGTGGCAAACCAGCCTAGATCCCTACCAGGGAGAATCCAGTCCAGTTTATCCCTGTGTCCAGCAGAGCATGAGCTCTTTGGGCATATATGGCTAGAATCGAGGCCCTAACAGAGCCTCGTGTGTGAGAATATACTTAGGTATAGGGTAATATCTAGGGCCTTGGTGAAGTCGGGTTTCAGGAGGTGCTGAAGGCTAGTGTATCTGGAGGAAAGAATAAAGCCCGAATGTTGCACGATCTCAGTTCTCTTTTTAATGCTGGAACACTGAACACACATGACTGTGTGTCTGTGGTCCTCTGATAATGTAATGCTCCATTGTGCATGCATATGGTACCACAGTGCCCCGGTCAGGTTGGAGTGGTCCCTGAGCACTCAGAGGAGATGCAGGAAAAAAAAAAAATCTGCATTTTGTTAAAAGCTAAATTCAATCGCACAAGCGGCTCTGCACATCCTGTCACCACATCATCAAGCTCCTGCCGCTTTCCTGATAAGACTCTGCACCTTCCCTTTTGTTCCCTTCTCCCAAAAATTCCTCTGTGCCTTCTCTCCTGGGGCACTAGGACCAGACTGCCCTGCCTACCAGGACACTGCTCCAGTGCCAGCACTTCCCATGGTTTTCTCGTGAGTGATGGGATTTCAGCCAGGGCTGGAGACCAGTTTCATGGTCACGTGAATGCTTCAGCCCACTCGCTAATCTCAGCCTTTTGATTGGCTACTCATCCCATTCGCCCACCTCCTGGGGCTGAACAGCCAATCAGAACTGCTACAGGCAGCGCTCTTGCTCCACTCAGCAACCTAAGGCCATTCTCACAATGGGGGAGGAGGGAGAACAAAGATCCCAGCGCTCTGGTCTCTCCTCCCTCTTCCCTCCTGTGAGCAATAGGGATGGGATGGTCTTCTCACTCCTCCCCCTAACACCTTGCAACACCCGGTCTGGAAGGGGACAGAGGGGGGTGAAAAGCCCCTGTAGACACTATCTCTCCCAGCTGGGAAGGGAAGAGGGGACACTTCTGCAGCACCCAGGCCTGGGGGGCGGGGGGGCGGTGAAGAGCCCCACCAGGAGCAGAAGTGAGGCTGGGGGGAGACTCAATTAATTGCTGGACAGAGGATGGGCAAATATGAGGTGAGACCTCCTGCAATGGGAGCCAAAATCCCCTTACCCAATAAATTTGGGAGAGGGCAACACTGATCGTCACACATACACACTGGGGATGGGCAGGGGAAGATCAAGAATCAAAAGACAGACCATGATTTTGGGGCCAATCATGATTTATTGGGGTCTGACTCACAGTTTTTGGTTGGGAATACCACCACCCGTCTCCTCCTTTAAAAGGCAGCTGTTTCTGCAGTTCTACACACGATGATCCTCTAATCCTTGTTAAATGTTCGATCCTGAGCAGGTGTAAATCATCACAGCTCGTTGACTTCAGCAGGGTTACTTTGAGCTACATCAGCTGAAGAACTGGCCTTAAAAATTTTAATCTTAAAGATACTAAACTCCAGGAATTAAACTCAGTAGGGCTGGATGGGAGAATTTTTCACATTTAGTTTTTTTCCCCATCCCAAATTGGGTCAAAAAGCTGAAATTTTTGGAAACCAAAGAGCCACACATTTTTTTTTAGTTCTGGTCAATTAAAAAATTTTGTTCTGATTTTGACATTCCCTCCTCCCTACCTTTCAGTGTAAATTTACAAAAAATAAAAATTCTAAACAAAAAGTTATTTCAGCTTGAAAAACAGAAACTTTCCAGTTTGGCAATGTTAAAACTTTTAACCGCATGTTTTGCTGAGTCAGGTTTTCCATCAAACAGTTTCAGTTTCCATTTTGACCCATTGGCCTTTTCTGACGAAAAGTACATTAGTCAAAAAATTCCGATCAACTCTATTCATCAGAGCAAACTCTATCAACAGCTGAGCAAGATTTCTGACTGCAGTTGTTAACTACCAACCATGAGTAATGCTATCATGGGTATCATATATCAGTCAGCTAGACACGGAGCACAGACCTAGAAGTGGAGGATGATGCTCAGACAGTCTGTGACTTAGTTCAGATGAGCATCCAAATATTCTAATGTTTATTTGAGTCCCTTGACTACTACAGTGAGGCAGAAAGTCTCATGAGAGCCTGGCTTCTCAACGTTACAGTCATTTTTAACTCCAGATAGAATTATTTATTATTTTATTTTTTTCTTCATTTTAAAAAAATACGTCTGTATGAGCCATCCAGTGCTCTGGATCCCAATTCCATAGATTACAACCAACTACCAGGTCTGCTAATTCTCAGACCGGCTTTCTGATTAAAGCTCGACTCTATGTGCTCTAAAATCCTCATGGTTATATGGATTCCCTTGAAATTTGGCATGGCTCAGGGGGTTGCTGCCTTGGCTTAGCGATACAAATTTGGGGGCATTTGACCAAGGAGTTCCTGAGATACAGCCCTCTGGAAAAATGGTTTTCCTGAAGTTCATGAATTCTGCCAATGTATTTTTGCCCACAGATAGGGGTCAAACCAGGGCTATGATCATTGCTCCAAGCTTTCAGTCACTTGAGCTGCCCATAAATACCTCCACCTCACCCCGTTTCCTTCTCAACTGGCTTTGCAGTGTGCTCAAAAACTTAACAAATCTGGGTTTTGGTGGAGCAAGGCTGGGGGGAGTGAGTTACAAGATTGAGAAAATACTGTGGGACAATCCTCTTTTGCAGTATTGTGGCACTCTGGTTCTGGCCCTGACTGGAGATTGAAATAAGGAAGAGCTGAAGATGAGGGTGGACATTTCATCTGAATATCACAGAATCTCCCAAGGGAGAAAAAAGTTTGGCATTGTTTCAGTTCTACACATGTGGCCATTTGGTGTATGTGTACATATCTTTCAAGGCTGATTCCCAACTCTGTCACTCCGAGTGCAGAAGGTGGGGCCCGCAAGGATTTTAAAAACTAATACTGGCTACTCCAGGCTTGTATTAAACTCCCAGGTTACAGCTTCTCTCTGACCTTGGCCACCACCCAAATGCAAAAATAAGCAAAAAAAACCCCCCAACAAAGCAACCAAACAAAAAAACCCTTTGAACTCTGGAAGGTGCACTTGGGAATTCCTCCCTGTGTGGTACCCTCAAGCCCTTTCACCCCCCGTCCAATGAAGAGCTGAGAAAGAAAGCAAAGGAAATTAGCTGTGGCTACCAGCTAATCAAACAACATGCACAAACCTCTTAGGACACTGAAAATCCAGTCCTGTTCTTAAAAAAGGTAAATTATATTAAAAACAAAAAGAAAGTACTGGTAAATACATCTGGAACGTAGGCTTTTGTTAGATTTTAAAAGAGCAATTCCAAAAATCAAGTACCCAAAATAGCTTTCCTGAGGGGTCAGCTTAAAGGTTATAAGCAAACAAACGCATCTGGGGTTAGTACAGAGGAGTTCACAAGCCAATAAGAAATAAAAGAAATAACTCTAATCACATCTAGCTAAAGATTCTGTTCTACTTACACATTTGGAGTTCAGATAAGTCATTCTAGGCATGATCTGATGATTTATGATCATACCTGGCTTAAGCTGCTGGTAGCATGGCTGCTCTGTCCCTCCAGCCCAGAGAACAACAGACAAAGGGAAAGTTTCTTTCTCAATTTTAAAAAGTTCTACCTTCCCATTGGCTCTTTTGGTCAGGTGCCCACTTTTTTTCTTTACCTGGGGGACTTTTTAACCTTTACAGGTAAAGCAAGTAAAGAACAGCTACCGAGAGGGATTTTACAGCTAACTGGCTGGGTGTCCATCAAAGGGAACTAGCTCTCCCTTTATTTGTCGCAGCACCCTGGTTTCTTATTCCACCCAAACCACAGTTCACCTGCCTGTGAGTGGAACCCACAATATTCTGTTCCCGAACCCAGGCCTCTGTGAGTGAAGGGGTCTTTGCTTGCAAAAGATTAATCTAAATCTGGAGAGGATCTAGATATTTTTTGGGGTGGGGGGGAATAATCAACCCACCCTACTCACCAATTTTTGTGGATGCTCAGGCCTGAACCCCCTTTTGTGATACAGGACCGCAGCCAGTAGGAGGCATCAGGATCACAAACATTTGGGCAGGTGTGAGTCCACTCGCAGAAGAGCATAGTGCATATAAACACTAACCAGGAGGATACAGTATGGCGGTACAGGACAATTCTCTGTGCTCATATGTCTTTCTGCAGTGAGTGGTTCAGAAATTGTGAGAATCTGCTACTTACTTATCGTTGATAGGGTTACCATGGTAGCTCAAATAGCAGGTGCACGTGCTGGAGATTCTGGCTTTGATACCTGTGGTTTCCAGATGTGTACTGCAATGGATTGTGATAGCAGGCGCATTTTATAGATGGGTGTAGATAGGAGATGCTGGCACTCTCTCAGCCATTTATTATGGAATATGTTATGTCAGCTGGCTGCTCTCTGCGCTATGAAAATGTATTTTATTCCTACCAATTGCTTTCTGTGGTGGCCTCTTATGACTATGCATTTTCCCCCATTTCCCTTAATCAGATGAATGATATCTGCATCCTTCCTTTCCCAGAGCTCTTCTCTAATGCTTTTCTGTTAACACCATTGCTAATATGTATTCATGTCCTCTGCAGCGCAGGACAGCACATGAATGGTGGGGAGTTTAGGGAAAAGTTTACGCCCTAGCCAATTCATCATGACTCTCATGCAAATCCCACCCCCGTTGGGGGCTGTACTTCTGATTATGAGGAGCAATATGTGGGACGAAATGTATATTCTCCAATATATTGGAGAAATATGCCTAATTCACTAATAAACACACTCATGGGGAATAAGGAGTATTTTGCGTTAGGCACTCAGTTCAAAAGATACAGTAACAATCTGAAAAGGTTTGTTTTGGGTTTTGATTTTGTTTTTTTTTTTTTAATGAGACCCTGGCTCGAAACAGCAAACGCCCCTGAAACTAAGCGTTGCACTTTGCAGCTTAAATTGCTTTTATCAAACGGAAGAAAGAATCAGGCATGTAGGCCCGGGAGCTCATCTAGGAACAGGAGAGATGTCGAGACTAAGGGTCGATCTACAGTGGTATCCTGTCTGCAGCAGTGGCCTGTGTTGGAATGCTTCAGTGGGAGACCAAACGATCCATAATGGTCTAGATGTATTTAACAATGGATGACCTCTTGAGGTTCCTTCCAGCCCTACATTTCTATGGTTCTCGAACGGACACAGGAGGCTGGACACACTAGGCCCTTGGGAGACTAATGTTCAACTCTTGTTTCACCACAGGCATCCTTTGTGTGATGTTAGCTCTGAGCCTGCCAAAGCCTAAGCTACCTCAGGTGCTGATCCTGAGCCTGCTTATGCCTGGTGAGTCATCCCGGAGCCCAAGAGCGTGATGAGTTATCAGAGGCGATTACCTGTAGGTCTTGTGATAGGCCCCAGGCCGTCCAACCCGGGTTCAGCCAGTCCCCAGGTGAGGATGCCCCAGGTGATCCCAAGATAGGCTCCTAAGGGAAGTAATCTCTCCAGTCTGCTTAATGTCACTTCCTGGCAAGGAGCACTCCCATTGCCTCATGGCTCTGACAGACTGCTCCTTCTCCAACCCCTGCCTGCTTCCACACTAGCCAGCCCCTGTTCCAGCCTGCCTCAGCCAGCCACTTGGTGAGACAGATGCTATGTGACTTTGAGCAAGTTGTTCAGTGTCTCCATTTTTCACAGAACTCCACTACCTCACAAGAGTGTGGTGAGATTAAATGTGATGGCGAGAGAGGCCATGTAAATATGATAGGTGGATTGGGGGCCTTTGTGTGGCAGCCAGATGACACAGATGCTGTTGAGGGTAGAAACCCTACTGGGTGGAACCCCATGTGTTGAAAGGACAGAGACAAGGGGCTAGTTTGTGTTTGTCAGACACAGCACACACTAAAGGGTGGTGTGTTCCCCTGTTGTCTCAGCAGCATCCCAGGGAAGGAAATGTGCCCCCTCCCCTCCCAATTCTCCCACATTGTCTTAGGGGAATTTTCTGCTGGCTCATATTGGTAACAATTTATTGCCTTTTCCAGCACTGCCTCAGATCTGGTGGCTGGTGGACTGGCCTGCTCTCTAGGATGGGGAATAAGCAGACCTTCTCCTTGGTCACCTGGTCACCCGGCCCTGGACTCCGCACTGGGCCTCAGGGAGGTTCTTACTCCTCTGGACTTGGATGGAGCCTGCTCTGAGCCACAACCTCCCTCCAGTGAAATGCGAATACAGCAGCGGCCATTTGCAGAGGCAGCATTTCCCCTCAACTACCACGCCACCATGTCTGAGGCAGTCTGCCCTGAGAAGAGTTAGCCTGCTCGTCCTGAGAGGGTGGCCCAAGGCTCTCTCAGGGTATTATGGCTGGAGCTGGTTCTGTGCACTGACAAGTTGCTTCAGCTCCCTTCTCCCGCACTGACCTATCAGCACAGGAGGGATAATCAGTGACCTACCTGCCAGGGGCCTTCTGAGACCGAGACAGGGCTCAAGAAAGTTGCACACAAGCAGCCTTCTGCAGGGCCCAATAGCCAGAGGGAGTTATACTGGCCCTACATAATCCAGGAACAGCATCAAGCCTTCTTGAGCTCCTTCAAAAACAATTTACACATAGACAGACATCTCTTCGGTAGAGCAGGAACCTGGGCCAGGAGTTCAGGCCTGGATCCAGAGCCAGATGATGTTCCAGTTTGTAAGAGTCCACATTTGGGGTTTGGGTTAGCATTCCTCCAGAGAGGAAGGATGATCCAGTGATGAGGGTGCTAACCTGGGACTTTGGAGATCTGGGTTCATCTCCCTGCACTGCCATACACTTCCTGTATGACTTTGGGCCAGTGCCTCAGTTCCCCATCTGTGCAATGGAGATGGTCCAAAGCTGTGTTGTGGGTTGGGCCATTTCAAATGAGACTGTTTGAGCTCCTCAGGGGAAAGGGCAGAGAACCACTGTTTTATGCACCCAGTCTCTTTGTAAGTACAGGTGCTGTTTTGTGCACATTGTCTATTCTGGTACTTGAGCCACCGGTCCAGCTGCATTATTCTATCTGATTTGCACAGCTGTAAACTGTGTCTACACTAGAGGGGTTGCACTGCTGCAGTGACACTGGTGGCTAAAATCCCGGTGTAGACTAAGGGCTAAGACACTCTCCTGGTTTCACACTGACTGGAGGGGCTCATGACTGTGAGTGCCTCCCTCACAGCAGACTGTCAAAAACAGAGCAGACCCCCAAACTAGTAGTGTGTTCTGTAATTAGATTTCACCAACCCAGTAACAAATGTGAACTTCTGGATCACTATAGGAGTCCTACCATGGAGTCCCTTACACATTTCCTTGTAGCATGAATTCATTTCCCCGTGTATACAAACCCTAAACCAGGATTCGATTGTTGGAAGCTATCAGCTCAATCAAAAGTAGCCCTTCCATTGTCTGCAGTTGGTGAACCAGTTAGGCCCAGTCCTGCACAGCAGTAAGCACTCTGGCACCTCTTCTTACTAATTTCAAAGGGTGCTGAGAGCACTCGGTGCAGGCTGATGCAGCTCCCTTTGCTGTCGGAATCAAGGCTGAAGCCACATTAGCGTTATTCATCCATTTGCCAAGGAAACGGAGACGAACTCGCTCGCAAATGGCCTAAAATCTGTGTTTTATTTTAAGGGAAGTGGAGACATAAATAGCTCCCATTATGGTGAGATTTCATTAGCAGGGCTTAGATAAACCTTGTGTGTGGCTGGTTTTTCCCTGAGCAGTCTGTGCAGTGGCCAAGTACATTATCATTTTTTAAAAAACAAGATAAATGGTGTCCCTGGGTGTAATCTGGTGGGGCCTTTAAAATTGTTCAAGGAGACAAGAGGCTCCTATGTGCAGAGCCATTCGCAGTCTACACAGGTAGCTCTGCTCTGATTAGCTGGCCAAGAGTAAACAGTAATAGTGTTGATGTGGCGCTATTGTTATTGTATGCTGTGGCAGTGCCTAGCGCAGTCCCTATCATGTACTGGGACCTCTGTTGTGCTTGGGGCCGTACAAACACAGAATAAAAAAGACAGACCCTGCCCCTAAGAGTTTACCGTCTAAGGATAACTCCATAGTATGAACTCCAACATCTCTTCTCTAGCCTGGACAGTTAATGCACTCTGGGGTTAATGCCTGGTGGCGAAGGCACAGGTGAGGGAATTAGGAAATGTGGCGTCTGCTCCTGGCTCTGACCCTGCCTCGCTGCGTATCCTTGGGCAAGTCAGTTAAAATCACATTGTGCCTCAGTTTCCTCTTCTGTGGGTACTATGTGCCCATTCAAACCATGCCAATCAGCAGCACATTCATTTGCGTATATCGTATAGCTCTGTCCTTTAGGACCCAATCCAAAGCCTGCTGAGATATAGGTGTCTTTCCATTGACTTCAGTGAGTCTTGAATCAGGCCCTTAGATGGTTCTATGGCCAGTGTTAAGCAGGAGATCAGAGTAGATGATCATTGTACCGTGTTTGGCAGGGGCGGCTCTAGGCATTTTGCAGCCCCGAGCATGGCAGGCAGGCTGCCTTCAGCGGCATGCCTGTGGAGGGTCCACTGGTCCCGCGGCTTTGGTGGACCTCCCAGAAGCATGTCGCTGAAGGCAGCCTGCCTGCTGCCCTCACAGCGACTGGCAGAGCACCCCCAGTGGCTTGCCGCCCCAAGCATGCGCTTGGCGTGCTGGTGCCTGGAGCCACCCCTGGCACCTGGCACCTAGCACAACAGCATTCTGGTCCATGGCCAGGGCTTTAAAAACAATGAATCTATTACTTGTAACCGCCTGGGGGCAGAGAGTGTCTCTTTATCTGTGTTTGCACAGCTCCCTCCAGTACAATAGGGTCCCAAGATTGAGTGGGACCATAATCAATTAATAACACAGTGAAGCCTGATTCTCAGTAATCAGTGTGGTGGTGGAAGGGGATAATCAAAGATCATGGTCTGACCCAGGCATAAAATAATCTTCTCTTGGGTCAAGAAGGAATTTTCCATCATCATCATCATCATCATCATCATCAGTGCACAGTGAGCTGAGTGTTTCATGGTAGGGGATGCCTTGAATAAAAAAATCCAATTTGGCATACCTTTCCCCCACCAAAGTGAGCGAAAGTTTAGATCTAGATCTGAATTTTGCAGCTAAATCCCATCTCTAATATTGCACATAATCCCAAGATCATTGCAACATTTAACACTGAATCTGTAGGCTGCTGAGCTGGATGCCTGATACATCCATGAGTAAATTACAAATACACAGGATCGGCACTAGGGTTTTGAGCGCCCTAGGCGGATGGCAATTTCGCCGCCCCACACGCTGGTCCCGTGACTCCGGTGGAGCTGCGCAGTGGTGCCTCTGGGCGGTCCACCGGAACCGTGCGAGCAGCCGACTGTCTGCAGGCACCACTGCGGCAGCTCCACGGGAGCTGCCTGCAGCCCCCTCTGGTGGCGCCCTGACCCAGGCAACACCCTGGGCCGCCGGCTGCCGCAGCGGCGCCCTGACCCAGGGAAACCCTGGGCTGCCGGCTGCCACGAAGGCGCCCTGACCCAGGGGACACCCTGGGCTGCCGGCTGCCACAGCGGGCCCTGGCCAGGAAACCCCCGGGCTGCCGGCTGCCAGCGCCTCGGACCGGTCGGCTTCGCCCTGACAGGGAAACCCGCGGCTATGCTGCGGCCGGATGGCCCCTGGACTCAGGTAGAGCGCTTCGTGGCAGCCGCAGCCCAGGGTTCCTGGGCCAGGGGAACCCTTGGGCTGCCAGCTGCCGCGCAGGTGCCCTGACGCAGGGAACCCGGGCTGCCGGCTGCTGCACGCGCACTGACCCAGGGGAAGACCCTGGGCTGCCGGCTGCCGCCAGCAGCTCAGACTCCCTCTCGTCTTACAGCAGGGCTGCTCACCATATTAAAAAAAATGGGGGACTTTGGCACCCCCAAATCTTGGTGCCTACGGCACCGCCTAGTTCAACTAACATGGTTGCACCGGCCCTGCAAATACATGCATCTATCTGACATGCACTGACGAAGTGGGTATTCACCCACAGAAAGCTCATGCTCCAAAATGTCTGTTAGCTATAAGGTGCCACAGATTCTTTGCTGCTTTTACAGATCCAGACTAACACGGGCTATCCCTCTGATACTTTACAAATACATGGAGATGTGAATGCCAAGCTTGGGGAAAGTAAAGATCTCATTCATTACCTTTAAACCGGCTATTTGCCAGGTTTCTGTGGCACATGAATGTTACTGGTGACGTGAACACAATGAGCCTGATCTGGGTTCGGTGCCTGTGTTATATTAGCCTGATTATCCTACTTAGATTTTAACCTATTATCAGACTAGCTAAAACAAATGGATGTGAATCTGGTCTGGCAAGGATAACGTCCCGAGGCCCGGATGTGGAATGCTTTCCAAAGCAAATGAAATGTAATGAATGATGTACAGGAGGGAAGTAGAAGATTGTATTGGTTATGTTTTCTATAAATAGTCTGTCCAGCTGCAAGTGCAACAATTGTTTTTGCGAGGCCTAAGAGAGTCTTGCACGAGTGCATCCCTGTGATCAGCCCTTCCAACTGACGCAGTGAGAAATGCTCAAGAGGGGAATGCACGATGCTCTGACTGGATCTCTGTTTCTCCTGTCTGTGCTTCTGTAGCACCTGATCCTGCCAAGCGCTTAGCATTCTGGAGGAGAGTAGAGGTGTTCTCCAAGAGTTTGACAAAGGTTCATCTGGTCCGTATCCTGTCTAGAATCATAGAATCATAGAAGATTAGAGTTAAAAAGAGCCAGAGGTCATCTAGTCAAATCCCTGCTCACAAGCAGGAAACACCTAACTAAATCATCCCAGCCAGGGCTTGTCAAGCCTGACCTTAAAACCTTAAGGATGGAGATTCCACTACCTCCCTAGGCAACCCATTCCAGTGCTTCACCACCTTCCTAGTGAAATAGTGTTTCCTAATCTCCAACCTAAACCTCCACCACTGCAACTTGAGACTGTTGCTCCTTGTTCTGTCATCCGCCACCACAGAGAACAGCCGAGCTCCATCCTCTTTGGAACCCCCCTTCAAGTAGTTGAAGGCTGCTATCAAATCCCCCCTCACTCTTCTCTTCTGCAGACTAAACAAGCCCAGTTCCCTCATCCTATCCTTGTAAGTCATGTGCTCCAGCCCCCCGATTATTTTCATTACCCTCCTGTGGACTCTCACTAATTTGTCAACATCCTTCCTGTAGTAGGGGGCCCAACAATGGACACAACACTCTAGATGTGGCCTCACCAGTGCCGAATAGAGGGGAATAATCACATCCTTCAATCTGCTGGCAATGCTCCTACTAATGCAGCCCAATATGCCATTAGCTTTCTTGGCAACAAGGGCACACTGCTGACTCATATCCTGCTTCTTGTCCACTGTAATCCCCAGGTCCTTTTCTGTAGAACTGAATCAGATTTCTTTTGGCCCAATCCTCCAATTTATCTAGGTCACTCTGGACCTTGTTCCCATCCTCCAGTGAATCTACCTCTTCCCCCAGCTTAGTGTCACCTGTGAATTTGCTGAGGGTGCAATCCATCCCATCATCCAGATCATTAATAAAGATGCTGAACAAAACCAGCCCCAGGAACGACCCCTGGGGCACTCCGCTTGATACAGCTGCCAACTAGACATCGAGCCATTGATCTCTATCTGTTGAGCCTGACAATCTAGCCATCTTATAGTCCATTCATCCAATCCATATTTTTTTAACTTGCTGGCAAGAATACTGTGGGAGACCATATCAAAAGCTTTGCTAAAGTCAAGATATATCATGTCCACCATTTTCCCCATATCCACAGAGCCAGTTATCTCACCATAGAAGGCAATCAGGTTGGTTAGGCATCACTTGCTCTTGGTGAATCCATGTTGACTGTTCCTAGTCACCTGCCTCTCCTCCAAGTGCTTCAAAATGGTTTTCTTGAGGACCTGTTCCATGACTTTTCCAGGGACTGAGGTGAGGCTGACCGGTCTGTAGTTCTCCTTCTTCCCATTTTAAAAGATGGGCAATATATATGCCTTATTCCAATTGTCCAGGACTTCTCTTGATCACCACGAGTTTTCAAAGATAATGGCCAATGGCTCTGCAGTCACATCAGCCAATTCCCTCAGCCCCCTCTGATGCATTAGATTTGGACCCATGGACTTGTGCATGTCCAGCTTTTCTAAATAGTCCTCAACCTGTTCTTTCACCACTGGGGGCTGCTCACTTCCTCCCCATACTGTGTTGCCTGGTGCAGCAGACTGTGAGCTGAACTTGTCTGTGAAGACTGAGGCAAAAAAAGCATTGAGTACTTCAGCTTTTTCCACATCAGCTGTCAAGGTTGCCTCCCTCATTCATTAAGGGTCCCACACTTTTCCTGACCTTTTTTGTTGTTGTTAACATACCTGTAGAAACCCTTCTTGTTACCCTTCACATCCCTTGCTAGCTGCTACTCCAGCTGTGTTTTGGACTTCCTGATTCGTGTCTTCCAACACTGGTGCCCCAGAGGGAATGAACAGAACCGGTAATCATCCTCTGTTGCCCATTCCCAGCTTCTGGCAAACAGAGGTGAGGGACACCATCCCTGCCCATCCTGGCCAATAGTCATTGATGGACCTATCCTCCATGAATGTATCTAGTTCTTTTTTGAACCCTGTTAAAGTCTTGGCCTTCACAACATCCTCTGGCAAGGAGTTCCACAGGTTGACTGTGCATTGTGTGAAGAAATACTTCATTTTGTTTGTTTTAAACCTTCTGCCTATTAATTTCAGTTAGTGACCCCTAGTTCTTTACTCACACTGGCAGGATCAGCTCAGCCTTCTTGGGAGATGCTTAACTTGCTCCACACCTCCTTGCAGTTTAAGGACCTCCCCGCAAGATCAAATCCTTAGGGCTTTTTTGAGATGGGGTGACTACATCTGCACACGGTATTCAAGATGTGGGTGTACCATGGATTTATATAGAGGCAACATGATCTTTTCTGTCTAATTATCTCTCCTTTTTCCAGTGATTCCCAGTATTCTGTTCCCTTTTTTTACTGCCACTGCACATTGAGCAATTGTTTTCAGAGAACTACCCACAATGACTCCAAGATCTATTTTTTGAGTGGCAACAGCTAATTTAAACCCCATCATTTTATATGTATAGTTGGATTATGTTTTCCAGTGTGCATTACTGTGCATTTATCAATATTGACTTTCATCTTGCACTGTTGCCCAGTCACCCAGTTTGGTGAAATCCGTCTGTAACTCTTCGCAGTCTGCTTTGGACTTAACTCTCTTGAGCAGTTTTGCATCGTCTGCAAATTTTGCCACCTCACTGTTTACTCCTTTTTCCAGATCATTTATGAATATATTGAATAGGACTGGGCCCAGTACAGATCCTTGGGGGACACCACTCTTTACCTCTCTCCATTCTGAAAACTGACCATTTATTCCTATCCTTTGTTTCCTATTTTTTAACCAGTTACTGATCCATGAGAGAACCTTCGCTCTTATCCCATGACAACCTGCTTTGCTTAAGAGTCTTTGGTGAGGGACCTTGTCAAAGGCTTTCTGAAAATCTAAGTCCACCAGATCACCCTTGTTCACATGCTTGTTGACCACCTGAAAGAATTCTAATAGATTGGTGATGCATGTCTTCCCTTTACAAAACAACAAGTTGACTCTTCTCCAGCAAATCATGCTAATTTCTGCGACTGACAATTCTCCTGTAGTTGGCCCATAACCTCTGGCTGATTTACTGACATCCTCAAATCTTAAGTGTTTAAGTACTGTGTCAAACAGAGATGGGCTTAAGATTTAAGTGGATCATAGGCAAAGTGAGTGGGAATTTTGTCTCCAATGGATTGAGGTTCAAAAGAAATATTCGCCATGACTGTTTCCCAGCAGTATTATAAGGAGAGGAAGGCCTGTGAAAGAGAAATGGCTGTATTGTTACAAATTTAAGGTGATGATTTTCCTTGAAAAAAAGCCCCTCTCACCGACATAAGTTTCACTGACAAAAGTGTCAGTGTGGACAGTGCTATGTTGCCAGGAGACACTCTGTCAGTGACATAGCTACCGCCGCCTGTTGGGAGTGCTTTAATTTTGACGGCAGGAGATCTTTCTCTCCTGCCGGCATAGAGCGGGCTACTCAGGAGACCTTACAGTGGCACAGCTGAAACGGTATAGCTGTGCCACTATAAGGTCTGTAGTGTAGACAGAGCCTAACATGAAGGAAGAATGGGGAGGCTCCTATGTGCTAGAGATAGAAAAAGGGTGATAGATACAACTTTTTCTCAGTGGCAAATAGAAAAGGGGAAAAAAGGGAAAATAAAGTATGTGAGGGACATCCCCTCAAAAACAGCTTTAGGTTTTTGAAGGGAAAAAACTGAAACATTTCAAAAGAAACACAAATTTTCCACAAAACTCTTCAGTGTGGGGGGAAAAAAAGTCGCTTTCCAGTAAAAAAACATTTTCAATGGAAAATTTCCCCCAACTCTAATTATAACCATTCATAGAATCCCATGGTGTCAAGTATCAGAGGGGTAGCTGTGTTAGTCTGGATCTGTAAAAGCAGCAGAGAATCCTGTGGCACCTTATAGACTAACAGACGTTTTGGAGCGTGAGCTTTCGTGGGTGCGTCTGACGTCTGACGAAGTGGGTATTCACCCACGAAAGCTCACGCTCCAAAACGTCTGTTAGTCTATAAGGTGCCACAGGATTCTCTGCTGCTTTTAGAATCCCATGGGATCATCTTCCCTCATGATCTTATTTGGTTAACAATGTAACTTTTAAAAATTGCTGGTTCCTTCTTTTTTCTTTTAACTTTTTTCACCCACACAAGACTTGCCAGATTGGACCAGACCCTTGGTCCATCTCAGCCAGTAGCCTGTCTCTGACCAGGGCCAGAGCCAGATGCTTCAGAGGATGAAACCTGCAGTAGGTGTGGGATAATCTCTTGCCCCTTCCCAGTAGGTCTCATCCTGATCTCTTAAGGCCTTGTCTGCACTAGGTAAAAGGTGTGTTCTTAACTCATGTTAGCTCACGCCAGATAAAACCCTAGTGAAGCCAAAGCAGTTTGTAGTTTTCACAGGAGTCAGCAGATTGAGATAAAATCTGGGTTCCCCCATAGGCTTTAACTCAACCGCTAACACATATGAAAACTATAAACTGCCGTGTCTTTACTAGCACATCAAGTTAAGAGCACATCTTTTTCTCCAGTGAAGAGAAGGCCTAATAGTTACACACTGGGTTAAATCCCATAGCATGTGGGTTAATATAACAGGGATTAATTTTGGGAAATTCTAGGGTCTGTTTTATCCAGGAGGTCATTTTGTCTAGGAATATCTTTTCCAAAATATGTTGTTTCTTTTATTTGGATTGTTCCTATTTCTGTTTATTATTTATTGAGTGTCATTTGAAGGCTGCTTTACTCTGAAATTAGCATAACATTAGGGGCTTGACTCTGATGCCGTCTGCCCCAGGCTTTTCCATGTGGACCCATGCACTGGGAGATATCTGTATTGATGAAGTTGTATGTCTTTGGAGAGTGAAAGACTTTTATTTTTTTTTTATTCTTCAATACCAATTGGTTAAAAAAATAAGAGACATATGTGGGTTTAAGCTCTTTGGGATTTAAATAATCCCCCGGCACTGCTGGAAACCATGGAAATGATTTAGACGTCACAAATTCAGCAGCCATAGGATTTTGCTGCAGATTTCGGCTGTGATTTTCAAAGGAGTCAAACGCCCAAATCCCAATGAATTTTAATGACTCTTGCCTGCCTAATTCCATTAGGTTCTTTTAATCCAAGCTTTAAATTAGAAGAGCCACAGATTTCAGATCCAGGTCCAAATGTTTTGGAACTGAGGTTGTGATTTGGGTATCTTTTATGAGGGGGAAAGGGGGCACATGATTCAGCTATGTATGTACCTTCAGTTCCCTGGGAGGCATTCTGCCATGTAGCTGCCTCTACACACTTTGGCAGGAGCTCCCAGAACAGGGGTCATTATAGGGGGGCATCGGGGAGTTCTGGGGCATGGCCATAGTATGTCTATGTTCTAATTATGCCACATTGTTGCAGTGGCTCAAAGGGGTTATTGCAGCAGAGGAGCAAGTTAGAGCAGTCATCAGGGCTGCTCTAACCTTCTCTAGGCACCAAGCTAGCCTCCAGCAGCCTCAGGATAGGGGAGACACATTGTCCTGTTTCTTGGTTCCTGCATTGGGCCTTAGTCTCTATTATAGTGAAGAAAGCAAAGGACTCGGCTGTAATGACTATAAAGAGGATTCTTGATGGAGGCTGCTGGGCACAGAAAGACACTGCGGGTCTCTCTCGCTCCCAGCCTGTGCTGTGTAGTGTCACCGCAAGGGGTCTCCCTAAACCTGACCGCGATGAAGGGGGTGCAGTGGACTACCTGAGTGGGTCTATCTCTAGGAGAAGGAGGGTGTAGGCTATAGGAATGGGAGCCCAAGAGCACCCTTGATAATTAGTAAGTGTGCTTTAAATAAAGTTATGCTGTGTGTGTGGATGGAGAAGAATTTATGGCACATTGAAGCTGGATCTGTCACGTTGGCTCTCCAGCTGGTGCAGATGTGAGCAGCTCCGGATCTAGGCTTGAGCAGTATTTAAAATGAAACTCTCTCTAACCACAGCGGGGATGTGCATGGACGCCAAGACACACAAGCGTCCTGTGGTTGCGTAAAGTTTCCTGAATTATTTACTGACTAAGAAGTGCAGCCTGTGCCAATGCTGAATGCAAAGTCCTTCCCCCTGAGCACAAGATGACACTTCCCACTGCACCTGCTTCATTTGCGTCCTCTTGCCCTTTCTCACCTCTAGAGTAAACACCCCAGGCTGCATGTAGACGCTCACCGCTCCAGCTTCTCCAGAGGGACATGGATTTTCCAGATCTCACTCCAAAGCACGCTTCCATGAGCACTGCAGCTCAGCCAGGACTGTCTCCAGAGGTTTTTGCTGCTCTAGGCAAAGCTGAAAATGTCAGTCCCTTCCTGGCTCCGGCACTTGCACAGCAAAGAAACAGACGGTTCATGCAGGGCTACAAAACGTGAAGTGACTTGTTTGCAAAACCTGGAGCGGGGTTTGGATTTTGGATCCCCTGCTCTAGTGTTTTGCCTCAGACTCCTCACTAGTGCATCCAACATAGGCCTGGCTACTGGGCTCAAGCAGAGGCAAAGCTCCCTGCTTAGATGCCTTCTGTACAATGGCATCGGGAGGCAAGTCTGATACACAGGGAGCATCTGACAATGCATTAATGGAGTGTTTCTCTAGCTTATTGGTGACCCCATTCACACAGCAAATCTCTGAATGCAAGCCCCCTTATAAATTCAAAACACTTTTTTTTTTGTATTTAACACTATTATAAATGCTGGAGGCAAAGCAGGGTTTGAGGTGGAGGCTGACAGCTCATGACCCGTCATGTAATAACCTTGCGAGCCCCTGAACGGTCACGACCCTCAGTCTGAGAACCCCCGCATTAATGCCTCTTCTATCTCTGGGGAGGAGCAGAGTGTGAATAGGGCCCTCTCTATCAGCTGGGATGTACTTGGGGTCATGTGTCGGGGTAGACCAGGCCTTGGTGGCTCCCTTCAGGAGGCTTGTGATCCTACTGCACCCCACCCTACCCCAGGCAAGGAGCAGGCCTCCTGGAGAGGCCTCATGGATGCAGCCAATCAGAGCCCAGCAGGCTTAGATAAAAGGAGCTGCGGGGCATTAGCAGGACAGTTCCCAGATCGTGGCTGGGATTGGAGAGGCAGGAGGTTCTGGGCTCCTCTGTAGCCACATAAGCTCAAGTGATAGCCAGAGATAGGTTCTGGCTGCACTGGTTTAGCTGGGTTTGTAAGGAGACAGGACCAAAGACTCTTTACCCTGAGCTAATGTAAGCAGGGGAATGGTCCCACTATTGTGGGGAACTTTCCTGGCTTCTGCACTACCCCAGTGAAGTGACCTAGCGAAAGGATCTGAGTCCTTGCTCCCACTTCCTTTACCCAGAGGCCTCCCTGCCCTTGAGGACTCCCCTTCCACTCTCCTGTCTGGCAGAGTTCTCATAACCCCAACAAGGCTGGGCCCAGGATTCCTGGGGGGCTCAACCCCCAACCCTGCTGTGGTCACTCAGGACAGGGGCTAGGATGTCCCCACTCCGGGGTCCTCTCTCTGCACTGGGCACCTTCCTGACCCACTAATCTTTACATATAATTTAAAGCGAATACAAGTTGTTTAATTTACAATTAATTAAAAAAAGAATAAGGAAAAATGGGAAAGGTTAAAGGAAAACACATCACCCTGCTCTGGGGCAGGGAACATCACAAACAGTGTCTCTGGAATGTCGGGGCACTTCACAGTCTGTTCCTTGTAGGTCCCAGGCCTCCTTCTCAGGCCCTGGCTGTGCTGCAGGGACATTGTGGGTTGGACACTTGCTCTGGCAGTGGCCACACGCCCTCAGGCTCTGGGTGGCAGAACCCTTATTCCCAGCGTCACCCTCGCCCTGTCGGGGTTATGATACCCCCCCCAAGTCTGGCCTACAGGGCCTCTTGACTGAGGCTTCTCCCTGTGCTGGGCCCTCTGCCCAGGAACCCTCTCACTCTCCCCAGCTGCTCATCGCACCCGGCTCCGAACTGCTCCAGCTCCAGCTCCACTCTGCCTCACTGCCGCTGCTGCTGCTGCTCTGCCTTCAGCGCCCTGGGCTGCTTCTGCAGCCCCTCTGGCTCTGGTTGCTACAGCTCTGCTCCCAGCACAGGTCTGCTCCCTGGGCTGCTTCTGTGAATCTGCTCCCAGCACTGACCTGCTCCCTGGGCTGCTTGTCTGGTTCTCTCTGGCTCTGGTTGCTGCAGCTCCCCTCCCAGGTCTGCTCTCTCTGGGCTGTGCCTCTGGCTCTGTGGCTGCTTCTCTGGCCCCTCTGGATCTGGCACAGCTCTGCTTTCCCGCTCAGCTTGGGCCTCTGCTCTCCCCTTAGCTCGGCCCCATTCTGTCTGACTCAGGCAATTCCAGCTCACAGGCACTGACATCCCTCCTCTGGCCTCTGTCTCTTTTCCAGGCATTAGGAGGCCACCTGACCTCTTTGTTCTCCAACACCTTCAGTTGGCAGCTTGCAGGAGAGCGGCTCAGGCCATCAATTGCCCAGAGACAGGGTGTCGGCCATTCTCTGTGCAGACGGCATCACACTGGCCCTTTAGGGCTCTGCAACAATCACACCCCTTTACCCCACCATCTAGATCCTTGAGAAATGCATAGGGGAAACTGAGGCACCCACACAGTATTCAGAGAAAACATTAAGAACATTCCCACTTTGTAACACCTGTATACGACTAGTTATATACTTTAAAGGGTGTAAAATAATCAAGTATTGTGCTAAACACAATGATACTCCAAACTGACCACCAAATTTAAGTTGCACATTTTTCCCCTCAGGTGAGGGCTCTGGGGTGGGGCTGGGGATGAGGGGTTCACAAGCTCTGGGGTGGGGCAGGGCTGAGGATAAGGAACTTGGGGTGCAGACAGGCTGCCCCAGGGCTAGGGCCAGAGAGGGAACAGCAGAGAGGGACAAAACAAGCTGGTCTAGAAGCAGAAGCCCTGTAGACTCACCCATTTCATCATTCACTGAGAGACTGACAGGTAATTTATGTCCAAGCAGAACACTGGGGTGTTGCCAATGCAGCTCACCTTTCATAGCAAGGCTGCAACCTTAGAAACAAGGCTGAAGAAAGAAAAGGGAAGAAAAATCCTGGTAAGTTTCTGAAAACTTAAAGCTGTGTTGCCAGTGTCCTTTCATCGCTGGGATAATCGGAGACTGATCTCTGCATTATTCATCAAAGCAGTTGTGGAGAGAGAGCGAGAGAGCAGGGAGTCTTAGCTGTCCAAGATACAATAGGCATCAATCAGTTCAGATATCAAGTGTCTCATCTACGGTGGCTGGAGCAGATGAGGTGGCAACTGGTGAATTGCAGGATGGCAGTTAGTCTGAACTTTCTCTTGGGCACCTTGTCTAGATGTAATCAAAAGGACAGGATTAGTGCTTCTTCAAAGTGTCATGGACAAGAGTAGCCA
Organism: Chelonoidis abingdonii; assembly: GCF_003597395.2. Taxonomy (NCBI): domain Eukaryota; kingdom Metazoa; phylum Chordata; order Testudines; family Testudinidae; genus Chelonoidis; species Chelonoidis abingdonii. The sequence continues at coordinate 14,361,104 of NC_133793.1, read as the reverse complement.
CTGCAGAGAGGAAAATGCCAATGCTTAGGCCACGTCTACACTACGGGATAATATCGAATTAGCTAAAATCGGTTTTATAAAACTGATATTATAAATTCGATTTCATGCGGCCACACTAGGCACAGTAATTCGGCGTTGTGCGGTCCAGCGCGAGGCTTAAACATCGATTTCTGAAGCATTGCAAGTGGGTAGCATTCCAGTAGCTATCCCATAGTCGCAGTCCTGCCCGCCCCTTGGAATTACAGGGTTGATCTTATAATTGTAGGGGGGTTCTGGGTAAAATGTCGTCAGTCTCCTCCTCGGGAAAAATCAGTGCAATCCTTTTTGTAGCGTTTTTCCTGGATGCCCTGGCAGACGCATAGCACGGCAAACCTGAGGCCTTCAGCTTTTTTTTTACTGGCACCTATGTTTACTGGATCGTGGAACAGAGAGGTGATCCTCCCAGCGCTACACAGCAGCATTCACGTTGCTTTGCAATGAGGAGATGTTACTGGTCGTTCGGTACGCGTCCGCCGATAAACTGGCAAATGAGATGAGAGTTATAATCATCTCTGTACTGCCCGCTATCTATCATGAGTGCTCTTGGGTGAAAATTCTGAAAGCAAATTGGGATTGACTATCACTTGGAGTGAGTCAGTTCCTCCTTTAGGTGTCTCAAAATAAGAGTCTGTCCGTGCCTAGAATAAGAGGCAAGTGTAAATTAGAGAACCATTATAGAGAGCACCAGCTGCCCATGTCAGTATTTCAGTGGGAGGCCTGCAACAACCGCACCCGTTGCTTCCTCTCACCCAATATCCTTGGGCTACGGTGGGCAGTGTCCACCCCCACATTTGTCATGAAGTATAAAAGAATGCAGAAAAGAGAAATCAGAGACTGGAGCAGCCTCCGGGGCTTAAGTCCAGGCTATACGGAATCTTTTCTTTACACTGGAAAGGGGGCGTGGCTGAAGCCCCCACTTGTATGATGAAGATGGCTTAAGCCGTATCTGTCCTATCTACTGGGAGTAACAGGAATCATGTCCATGATAATTGAGCAATTATCGCGCTGGGTTCTCGAGGAGATGGGCAATCCACAGGCACATATCTACACCGGTAGGGAGAGGGAAGAGCAATAACTGCTCTTCACGCTGTAGCATCGCGTCTACCTAGCGCTATCAGTACACCTAGGGTGAATGAAAGTAGTCAAGGAATGATTTCTTCCCTTTTCTTCATGTTGGTGTGTGGGGGTGGGGAGAACTGAAGTCGTTCCTGAATCACAGCCAAATGTGTAGTTGAACGCTACAGACATTGGGACTCAGCCAAATGCAAAACTTTTCAGAGACTGCGGGACTGTGGATTAGCTGGAGTCCAGTACCCCCTCCCTCCTCATTGAGCATCGATTTGAGATCTACTGGCTTCCCGTAGCTTGTCACGCAGCGCTGTGGTATCCTGAGTTGTTTTTTTCAACAACGCTTTGCATTTCGTGTCTGTAACCGAGTTCTGATACACAGATTTGTTCTCCCCAATAACAGCGACAGTTAGTATCCCGTACGGTCATGTCTGGACTCTTTGTTGGGATTTGAGAGCTGCATCGCCACCGTGCTATCAGAGCTTCCACGTTGGGCAAGCAGGAAAATGTAATTCAAAAGTTCGCGGGCTTTGTCTGTTTACCTGCCGCTGCATCCGAGTTCTAGATTGTGACCAGAGCGGTCAGTGATGCAACGTGGATGCTCGGAGCAATAACGTCGATTCGTCCACACTAACCGTACTCGCGAATTGTTAATATAGAATTTAGTGCTACTCCTCTCGTCGGGGTGGAGTACAGAAATCGATTTAAAGAGCCCTTTATATCGATATAAAGGGCGTTGTAGTGTGGACGGGTACAGTGTTAAATCGATTTAATGCTCTTTAAATCGATTTAAACGCGTAGTGTAGACCAGGTCTTAGTAATAACAATGATCCCCTAGAAAGCTGCTAGCTTGACAGCCTTTTTATTATTATGGTTTGTTATATGTAGCGCGATAGCGCCTGAGACCATAATGCAGGTGCAGGCCCAATGGCGCAAGGCACTGTACAATCACAGAACAAAGAGATGGTCTCTTTCCCAAAGAACTTACAATCTAAGTAAAAGATGGGAGCTCAAGAAAAAAATGAGATCACGTTGGCCAGTTTGGTGGACTGTGGTTTCGGCTCACCAGCAGACTAAACACTGTCCAATTTTTTGTAGGTCTGGTGGCAGCGTGGGGGGATGCATAACCGTGGCAGTTATGCTGTTCATAGCCTTCAAGGAGAAAAACAAAGCCGGTCTGCTTAGGCAATCTGACTTCGCTGAGGAATTCACAGTATCGGCAGGGAGCTGAGGAGCCTGGAAATAACTCTGGTCAAGAAGGAGAGAGAGCCTGAGAGAGGGTCTCATGGTGGACCACAAGGGGGAGAGAGCAACGCTGTTACCCTAGATTCTGACAACAGGCAGCACCGAAGAGGAGAGTTTTCAGACGAGATTTGAACATCTGACGATGCTGCAGAACAGCAATGAAAGGAGGCAGCTACTATTTGAATGCTGTGATATTCAAAGCAGTCCCAGTAAAAGTCTTGTCTTATTCTTACACTGTGTTTAGTTTAAGGCTGCTGAATAATCAGTTAACTCATGCGATTAACTCCAGAAATTCATTAAGATTAAAAAAATTAATCATGATTCATCACAGTTTTAATCTCACTGTTAAACAATAGAACACTATTGCAATTTATTCAAAATTTTTGGATGTTTTTCTACATTTTGAAATATATTGATTTCAATTACAACACAGAATATAAAGTGTACAGTGCTCACTTCATATTACTTTTGACTACAAATATTTGCACTGTAAAAATGACAAACAAAAGAAATAGTAGTTTTTCAGTTTGCCTCATACAAGGGCTGTGGTGCAATCTCTTTATCGTGAAAGTGTAACTTACAAATGTAGATTTTTTTTGTTACATCACTGCACTCAATAACAAAACAACATAAAACTTTAAATCCACTCAGTTCTACTTCTTGTGCAGCCAATTGCTAAGAGAAACCAGTTTGTTTACATTTACAGGAGATAATTCTGTCTGCTTTTTATTCACAATGTCACCTGAAAGTGAGAATAGGCATTCACATGGACTTTTGTAGCTGGCATTGCAAGATATTTATATGCCCTTTCATGCTTCAACCACCATTCCAGAGGACATGCTTCCATGCTGATGATGCTTGTTTAAAAAAAAAAAATGTGTTAATTAAATTTGTGACCCACATTAAATTACCCACATATTGCCATATATTTTGTGTTATGGTAGTCTCGGATGATGACTTGGCATAAGTCGTTTGATTTAAGAACACTTTCAGTGCAGATTTGACAAAACACAAAGAAGGTTCCAATATCAGATTTCTAAAGATAGCTACAGCACTTGACCCAAGGTTTAAGCATCTGAAGTGTCTTCCAAAATCTGAGAGGGACAAGGTGTGGAGCATGTTTTCAGAAGTCGTAAAAGAGCAACATTCTGATGCAGAAACTACAGAACTCAAACCACCAAAAAAAGTAAATCAACCTTCTGTTGGTGGCATCTGACTCAGATGATGAAAATGAGCATGAATCGGTCTGCACTGCTTTGGATCATTATTGAGCAGAACCCATCATCAGCATGGGCGCATGTCCTTTGGAATGGTGGACGTATGAATCTTTAGTGCATCTGGCACGTAAATATCTTGCAATGCCCGCTAAAACAATGCCATGCTAATGCCTGTTCTAACTTTCTGATGACATTGTAAACAAGAAGTGGGCAGCATTATCCCTTAAAATGTAAAAAAAACTTGTTTGTCTGAGCAACTGGCTGAAGAAGAAGTAGGACTGAGTGTACTTGTAGGCTGTAAAGTTTTATATTGTTTTATTTTGAATGCAGATTTTTTGCACATAATTCTACATTTGTAAGTTCAACTTTCATGATAAAGAGTTTGCACTACAGTACTTGTATGAGGTGAATTGAAAAATACTATTTATTTTGTTTTTTTACAGTGCAAATATTTGTAATAAAAATAAATATAAAGTGAGCAGTGTATACGTTGTATTCTGTGTTGTAATTGAAATCAAAATATTTGAAAATGTAGAAAACATCCAAAATATTTAATAAATGGTATTGTATTATTGCTGAACAGCGCAATTAATCATGATACATTTTTTTAATCGTGCAATTAATTTTTTAATGGCTTGACAGCCCTAGTTTAGTTAATTAGTGTTAAATTGGCCATTAAAAAAGTATAGCTCACCATCCTTCTTTGATAGGATAAAGAGTCTTGTGGATAAGGGAGAAGCGGTGGATGTGGTATACCTAGACTTGAGTAAGGCATTTGATACAGTCTCGTATGATATTCTTATCGATAAACTAGGCAAATACAATTTAGATGGGGCTACTATAAGGTGGGTGCATAACTGGCTGAATAACAGTACTCAGAGAGTAGTTTTAATGGTTCCCAATTCTGCTGGAAAAGTATAACAAGTGGGGTTCTGCAGGGGTCTGTTTTGGGACTGGTTCTGTTCAATATCTTCATCAGCGACTTAGATGTTGGCTGTGGAGGTGTGCGACCGGGGCTCGACCCTCTCTGAGGGCGGAGGGGAGCCACACCGGCCTGCTACACGTGGTCGGGTCCTGCCCTTTGCTTCAGGGCTGGGCTACAATGCACAGTCACTTGGGCTCCGGCTTTCTGTTGCAAGGCGGGGCAACAATACCCAGTCAATTAGGAGCTCAGGCCTTCTGAGCAACAGTATACCATCAATCAGGGGCTCAGACCTTCTGCTGCAAGGCTGAGCAACAAGATACAGTTAGCTGGGAGCTCAGACCCTCTGCTGCAGAGCTGAGCAACCATACACAGTCAATCAGGGGCTCAGACCTTCTGCTGCAAGGCCGAGCAACAAGATACAGTTAGCTGGGAGCTCAGACCCTCTGCTGCAGAGCTGAGCAACCATACACAGTCAATCAGGGGCTCAGACCTTCTGCTGCAAGGCCGAGCAACAAGATACAGTTAGCTGGGAGCTCAGACCCTCTGCTGCAGGGCTGAACTACCATACACAGTTAATTAGGAGCTCAGGCCTTCTGACAATATATAGTCAATTAGGAGCTCAGACCCTCTGTTTCAGGGCTGAGCAACAATCTAGAGCCAAGGGGAGTGCTCAGGCCCTTTGCTGTAGGGCTGAGCAACAATACAGAGTCAAGGAGCCCAGGCCCTTGGGCAGGGCGGGGCCACAAGGAGTTCAGGTGTATAAAGCCCAGTCCCTGGCTCAGGGCGGGGCAACAATCAGTTCAGGGGTCAGGCCCTTCAGCAGGGGTGGAGCAAGCAATAAAGCCTTATAATGGCCTCCTCAGGCCAGGGAGAGGGGGCATCTGCCACTCTTGGAAGGGTGGGAGGGGGTAGCAGGCCCTCCCACTCCACTGCGTCCCAGCCCGGGGCCCTAGTAGCGCCTGTCACCGCTGATGGTCAGTGGGGATCCTGACCGCAACACACTGACATGGGCTCCGGTAAATCTGCAGCCTGACTGGGGTCAGCTGCCCCCAAGCTACTTCCAATTTCCCCCTCCGGGCCTACGTGGTCCGTGGTGCCCACTCCTAGGAAGTCCAACAGCATGGGCTCCTTGCGGCCGGGGCTGGGCGGCAGGTCCGGCAGCTCCTCCGGGAAATCGGGCCAGGCTGGCTCCGGGGGTTCCTCGGGGCAACAGCAGGGACAGGGGAGCTCCTCCAAATAGCGGGTGCGGGGAGGCTCCGGCCAGTCATGGCAACTGCCCTTGGCCCCAGCAGCTTCCCAGTCCCGAGCTCCCTCTGGCAGGTCTGCTCCCGGCGGTGGCTGGGTCTAACTGAGCTCTGACGGCCGGCTTTTATGCTTCCGGGTCGCCGCCTGACCCTCTGAGGGGTGGGCTCACTGCTCTGTAGTCCCGCCCACTCAGGAGTGCGACCGGGGCTCGACCCTCTCTGAGGGCGGCGGGGAGCCACACGGCCTAGCTACATTAGCATAGAAAGTACGCTTATTAAGTTTGCAGATGATACCAAACTGGGAAGGGTTGCAACTGCTTTGGAGGACAGGGTCATAATTCAAAATGATCTGGACAAATTGGAGAAATGGTCTGAGGTAAACCGGATGAAGTTTAATAAAGACAAATGCAAAATGCTCCACTTCGGAAGGAACGATCAGTTTCACACATACAGAATGGGAAGACACTGTCTAGGAAGGAGTATGGCAGAAAGGGATCTAGGGGTTATAGTGGACCACAGGCTAAATACGAGTCAACAGTGTGATGCTGTTGCAAAAAAAGCAAACGTGATTCTGGCATGCATTAACAGGTGTGTTGTGAGCAAGACACGAGAAGTCATTCTTCCGCTCTACTCTGCACTGGTTAGGCCTCAACTGGAGTATTGTGTCCAGTTCTGGGCACCGCATTTCAAGAAAGATGTGGAGAAATTGGAGAGGGTCCAGAAAAGAGCAACAAGAATGATTAAAGGTCTTGAGAACATGACCTATGAAGGAAGGCTGAAAGAATTGGGTTTATTTAGTTTGGAAAAGAGAAGACTGAGAGGGGACATGATAGCAGTTTTCAGGTATCTAAAAGGGTGTCATCAGGAGGAGGGAGAAAACTTGTTCACCTTAGCCTCTAATGATAGAACAAGAAGCAATGGGCTTAAACTGCAGCAAGGGAGATTTAGGTTGGACATTAGGAAAAAGTTCCTAACTGTCAGGGTAGTTAAACACTGGAATAAATTGCCTAGGGAGGTTGTGGAATCTCCATCTCTGGAGATATTTAAGAGTAGGTTAGATAAATGTCTATCAGGGATGGTTTAGACAGTATTTGGTCCTGCCATGAGGGCAGGAGACTGGACTCGATCTCTCGAGGTCCCTTCCAGTCCTAGAGTCTATGAATCTATGAATTACCTCGCCCCATCTTTGAAACTCCCAGCTTTTTCCTTGTAGCAGGGACTGGGATGCAGGCCGGAGCACTGGAACAAGGGGCTGGGGGTGCAGCAACACCCCCTGGCTTGAAGTAATAATAGCAACCAAATGCATGACTTCCACCATAGAGAAGGTTACAGTTTTGTTCAATGGCTTTCAGTTCCCCCTTATAAATATTGTTCCAGCACCCCTGGCTCAGGCAGGAGATGTGGATTCTGTTCTTATCTCTGCTTTAATAGTGAGGTCATGGCTCCTCTTTGCCTTAGTTTCCCCATCTGTAAAACTGGGGACATTGATACTTACCACCTCTTGGCAAGATCTGGAATGAAAAGAGCTTACTGGAGGTGGTGCTCAGCCCTTCTGTAGTGACTGGGATACAACTGGAGACGTAGGGGTCTGTTGGTGGTTTGGAATACAAAGAGACGGTTTGTTTTGTGGAGGCAGCAGTCTCGTGTTTTTTTCCTTAGATCTAGAGGCCCTGGTTTTGATCCCTATTTCTGATGGCTGCACTGAGGGTGTCACATTACACATTTGTGTGTGGCAGTTTCTAAACTATAATTGCTATTATTTTGCTCTCTCTCTGAGCTTTGTATGACTTCAATAATTGTATGAAGGCACCTGGTGTTACAGGCAGAAGGGGATGAAGAGTGGGCCCAATTAACATTGAAAGACTCTCTAAAGCATTTCTAAAAGTTTCCCTGCGATGTATGTGATATCTACAGAATACACCGCGGCATGGTAGAGAGGTGTAATTGGGATGGACTGTTTAGCATACTGCCATTAGGTGGACTCTGCAGTTATCCAGCGGGAAGTAGGCTAGAGAGAAACACGGAGACAAAGTTCAAGAATTCAGAGCTAGACAATGAATTTGGACTCATCCATTAAATTGTTGGTATCACAGTTAAATAAAACGCTTTTCACCTGATTTGTCAAGAAAGCTGTAACCTGCACAGCTCACACATCCCTCCAGCACTGCCAGCCCAAACTCAGGATGACAAAGCCTTATACCACATCCCACCATTGTGTATCCTGCATATTAGAGAGGGCTGTATTCTGTTCTCAGGTGGTATACCTGTCTACCTTCAGAATGACCCTACTGAAATCAACAGTTCTCCCAGCTTCACAAAGTGGAGCAGAGAATAGAAATGAGAGTAAAGCCTTCAGTTTATTTTAGCCCTAGACCCAGCCTCTCCAGCTGCTACTGGGCGCTCTGCTTGAATACAGCAGCTATTTTTGCACATATCTAGAATGATCGTGCTGAGGATCCTGTCAAACAACTTTGAGACTCAGGCAGCCAGGGTCAAACTGTGCTCTGTGGTCCTTAGTTACTGGCGCTGCTGTTATGAACACACTACAAAAGAACAGGGTGTGAGGGAGTGAAAGGGAGATGGAGAGCAGGAGGGAGTGATGAACTGTTAAGAAAAGGGAAACCAGCGAGGATAAGAGCGTTAGTTTCTGCCTGGGCCCATGACTTTAAGGCATGAAAAACAGAAGGCCAGATCCTTCATCGCCACGTGCCTTGTGTGACCATTTACACCAGGGCAAAATGGGTGTAAAGTGATACCAGATCAGAAGATGGCACTACAAAGACAAGATACCAGCTCACTTTGTGCAGGTGGAAACGATGCCCCAAGATGCAGGGCAACAGAGAAGCGGCCCCAGAAACTGAAATGCAGCCATTTTGATTCGCTGCAGGAAATGCCACTAGATCCTGCAAACACGTCTGCATGTAACTTTACACAAAGGTGGATCCCAGGATTGGGGCTATAAATGGCTTTCCACAGAGTGACTTTACTGTACAGTAACAACAAATACGAACTGCAAAGGAAAGAGCTTTATTTCCGTATTGCCAGTCCTTTGCTCTCAGCATCTCTTCTATCACAGGAGTTTACTCCTGGAATAAACAGGCACCGCTCCAGAGCTGTCTGTGGAGTAGCGCTCACTTACACTAGGTCTGAATTTGGCCGGGGGAGTTTCGCTCCAGCCCCATCTGTTCTCTTATATAACCAAAAAATCCTTATGCCATCGATGTGGCTTAAATGGGACACTGTTGGGATAAAAACAGTGGGTGGATTCCTATTGATGCTGAGGCTCCTTCCCGCCCCTCAAATGGTGTGAAGGGCCCTTAAAGTGGTGTGCTGCTGGAGAAGAGTCGCCGAGTCCCGGTGGCTGGTCATTACGAATCATCCTTCCTGTCCTAATTTTGTTCTCCCCTGTTTAACGTTTCCCTTGGCCTGTATCATTAGCCGCCTGGTGCAGTGGAACTGAGGTGTGGGAGCCAGGGATGCCTGAGTTGTAGTTCTGGCCTTGACACTGAAAGTCACATCACCTCTGCCTCTCCAGTCTCTACATAATGGGGAGAGTACGCCGGGGCTCATCTCATAGGAGGGCTGGGTGGATTAAATAAGCTTTGTACAAAACTTTCAGGATGCAAAGTGCTAATTATCCTTCACAGCTCCTGGCTGAGGTGGGTGAGTGCCCTTATCTCCATTCTACGGGTCAGGAAACTGAGGCACAGACAAGGGATGTGATTTACCCAAGGGGTAGAGAGAGTGAAATTCATCCCTGCAGGGGGCTAGCATGCGGCTTGAATATCCCACTTACATCCCATCACAAACAGAGCTTGAGTGTGGTCTAAATGGGACAGGAGGCTTGTACTGACCCTCTGAAAAGGGGTGAGTTTTACCCCAGCTGGTACAAAGGATGGTCTAGGTGACTGCAGTAGGACTCGTGAGATCTAGGTTGAATTCCCAGCTTCCTCTGGGACCTAGACATGAGTGATATAGTCCTAGCCTTCACAACCTCCTCAGGCAAGGAGTTCCACAGATTGACTGTGCACTGTGTGAAGAAGAACTTCCTTTTATTAATTATATTATTTTATATTATATTATGAGAACAAGTAAATAACTTTTCCTTATTCACTTTCACTGCACCACTCATAATTTTATGTACCTCTATCATATCCCCCCTTAGTCTCCTCTTTTCGAAGCTGAAAAGTCCTAGCCTCTTTTCTCTCTCCTCCTATGGGACCTGTTCCAAACTCCTAATCATTTTAGACCTTGGGGAAGTCACTGTATTTATCCCGTGCCTTAGTCTCCCACCTGCAATACAATGTAGATACAGCTTCACTATCTCACAGGGGTGTGTTGAGCATAACAATCCACTAATGACAGCGAGGTGCTGAGAGCCGATGATGAGAAATTCAAGATAGAGCAGCGAGTTAAATGGAGGGGTTCTGATTACCATTTTGCTGCCCTAACCCTACACTCCTCAATTATAATTAAACACTTACTGGACCCCATTCACAGTTAATTGCTACCAGTTAGAGCCGGCTGAAAATTTTTAGATGGAATAATTTTCTATCAAAAAATACAGTTTTGCCGCAATTGAAACAGTTGACAGGAATGCATCAATTTTTATGAATTTTCCTACGGGGGGGGAAGTCGTGATAAATTGTTTTGACATTGTCATTTCATTTCAGGGTTGAAATGTTTGGTTTCCCTTTGTTTTGATTCATATAGTTAAGGCTTTTATATTATAATGAAATAGTAATTTTAATATTACATTGTACATAGATTTAATATGAGAGATAATCTGTTTAACATTATACAAAATGAAACATTTTGATGGCTCCAAATCTTTTTTTTTTTTCAATTTTCATGCCTTGAGAAATTTCAAAAATTTGGCATTTCTCACTGCTTGGGAAATTTCAAACTGTCAGCGTTTTCTGTGGAATGCAAATTCTGTTTTCCACCAGTTCGGCTAGTGATAAATAATAATAATCTTATATAGCACTTTTCATGGATGGCTCTCTAAGCACTTCGCAATGGAAGGCAGTGTCACTATTCCCATTTTACAGATGGGAAAACTGAGGGATAGAGCATAGCAGGAAGTCTTCTCAGGCCTAGTCCAGTGCTCTATCCATTAGGAAACACTACCTCCTCACTATTTAGGCCAGTGGAGTTTGCATTTGAAGTGAGGGCTGAACATAGCCCATAGTTTTCTCATGACGGGATTTTTCTGATGCCTCATCCTGAAGTATTATGGTGAATTATTTTACAATGCCATGTCGCACTGAAGTGAAACAGGTTCTTGTCCCATTGACCTTAATGGGATTTTGTGTTGTCAGAATAACAGGCAGGGTTATTGCTTTATTATATTACGCAGGTAGAGCAAGAATGAGAACAAAACTATTGCTGATCCAACATATAAGATTATAATATTGTTCCGTGAGCAGTCTGGGCAATCGACCTGTGGGAACATGTGTGACATAAAGACAAATACTCAGGCTGAATCTGAAATAGGAATGAGTAATTTTATGACCATAAATAACCTATGATGATGGATAAGCCAAGGCTATGATAAGGGTAATGAAACCTCATGCTTCAGGGCATCAGAACACTCGCAAGGAGATGGGAATGAATTCGTTCCCTCCCATTGAACAATTGGCTAAGCACATTATGAGTTCTTCTGCCTTTTTTCTGAAGTCTCGAGTGTTGGCCATTTCTGGAGGAAGGATGCTGCGACCCAATGGACAGATGGCTGGGTCCAGCATGCAATGTTATTACTTGCTACAATGTCTTTCACTAGGCAAAGGTCCATTAAAATAAATGGGATGATTGCCTCATTAATCGTAGTGGTTCTTGGGCACAAAGAGTAATAGGCTTGGTGCATCTTCCTATGAGGAAAGAGGACAGGTCTTTCCAGAGAATCGCCCCATAAAATTCATACTGCCATTAGCATTGTGGGCCAGATTGGGGTGTGACTTCTTTGACTTTAACGTAGTTGCACCAGCAATGAATTTGGCCCCTCAAGCACCTGCAAGGGCAAGTCCCCACCTGAAGGCCCCATCAAGTTTCAAGTTGTACCTAACTGACAGCCTAAGTCCACTTAACCCCTCATGTTTAAGTGGTGCATATGCCTTGTACTGGCAGTAAATTCCACCCAGGAACTCAAGGGTATATGCCGGTCTGGCAGGGGCCCTACTGGTACAGGGAGAGGAAGAACTAAGAACAGTGTTGGTGACAAGCTGTTTTCCTCTCATTAGAGGTTCTTCTTGTGAAAGTACCTGCAAGTTAAGGAAAGGGGGGGAAAAAAAACGAGACACACCCCTACCTTCCTCTGCTGACAAATTCAGCTGGTTAACTCCCTGAGTCTCCCAGCTGCCTTCAACTCACTAGCCAGGGGCCTTAATAAAGTTCCTTGTTCAGTACTAGTAGAAAGTAACTCTTTCAGTGCCATTTTTTCTTTTACCATTGTCACCTGACAGTATGCAGCCATGGCAACCATTTTGTTCCCAGAGTTGCTACAGTGCATTACAGAGGAGACACATCCACCCAAAATGCACTTTCTGCTGGAGACTTTACTTTTGTTCTTTCTTCATGTGACTCCCCAGCCAGGAGGCCTGGCACATGGACTCGTGGAGGATGGGTCACAAGCAGGCGGCGTCAGAAGGGTTGGGTGGCAATGAGACAGTTCTGATAAGTGATGGTCTTTGTGGCACCTATACCCTCAGCCAGGCTGCTGTCAATTTTGCTGGCTTGGGTGCCCGATGAATCCTGCCGGCAGCCAAATTCTGCAGCAATTAATGGAAAGTGAGACAAACCCCCTTAGAATGGGGTGCTGGAAGAGCCCTTGAGACCAGGATGCTCCCTGTTTCAGGAACACCCTGTCACCCATAGGTGCCAACTTTTCCTGATGTCAGTGGGTGCTCGACCCCCCTGGCCCTGCCCTGACTCCACCCCTGCCACACCTCCTCTCAGCTCTGCCCCACCCCCATTTCAGCCCCCGCTCCAACTCCTCCCCCTCCCTGCACCTATTGGTCTCCTTCCCCAAATCCTTGCTCCTGCCCCACCTCTTCCCCGAGCATGCCATGTTCTCCCGCCTCCCGCCTCCATCCCAGCACTTGCTGCCGCGAAACGGCTGTATTGCAGCAGCAAGCATTGAGAGCTAGGGGAAGAAGTGGAGAATGCATGCTCAGGGGAGGAAGTGGAGGTGGAGGTGAGCTGGGGTGGGGGGTCGGGGAGTTTGGCTGCTGGTGGGTGCAGAGCACTCACCGATTTTTCCCATTGGGTGCTCCAGCCCCAGAGCACCCATGGAGTCGGTGCCTATGCTGTCACCCCTACTTTGCAGCCAGACTTGGTCAACACTGAAGTGGGGGGCTGACCCACTCTTAGCCAGCCTGTGGAGGTCAATGTTGAGCACCCAGGGCACCCCCTGCTTTAGGGGTGGTACCTGTTGCCTCTGCATCCCTCCCAGCCCCAGGCGTCCTTCTGAATAAACCACATTTATGGCAAGGTTCAGCTTGTTAAAATATTAAATAGGAAACCCATAGAAATTAATGATGCTGTTTTAAATCTTCTATTAAAGCCGGCCCTATTGGCACCGACAAATTGTCTCATTAGGGGACATGAATTTCTTGTCATTTATTTGAGTGAGTGAAGGTAAATGTATGGCTCCCTTTCCCCAGGGCACACTGGCACGGAGCAGCCGGGTCACAGGGAGGCCGTCTAGACCCCTGAGAGAGTAGATAAGGATCAGACTGGGTAGACGAGCAGGCTGCAGCTGGGCTGAAATTCACTCCTGTGCTGAGGGCAGGCACCTGGACAAGGTGCCTTTTAAATGGTGCGTGTTGGGCCCCAGCCAGGTTGAGTCTCATCCCCACTGAAAACTGTGTAGGGCCTACGTAACCTCCTGGTCAGTGGGTATAGACTCATAGACTCATAGGTCAGATGGGACCAATATGATCATATAGTCTGACCTCCTGCAAAACGCAGGCCACAGAACCCTACCCA